>NC_134485.1:114658014-114883014 GCF_040206685.1 Ascaphus truei | reverse complement strand
ATGTCTCTAACAGAAACCCCCAGCTGTTGTCACTTGGCAAACTGTTAGCAAGAGGCCAAGAAACTCCTGAACTGTGAGTATGTGATCTCTATGCACCTCGCCAAAAGGCAGTGACAGATGGGAGGAGGATAAACCAGAGCCGTGTCCTCTATTGAGAGAGACCTGTCACTTCTATCATGATTAGCACTATGGGGCAGCATATCTTTTAGGAACAAGGTATTTGCTCTGTAACGCAGAGCAAACATTTTCCTCTGGGTCACTTTGCACCAACAGCAAATGATGAAGCTTGTCACATGTTTTTTTCTGCCACAGATCTCCTAGGCCACACACAAACCTTTTATTTCTGGATGTAACAGGGTATGTCCAGCGTACTGTTTCTCCCCACATAGTGTATCTGCTATGTAAGCCCTGTTAAGATCCAGCATTAGCAGGTTAATCTGTGGTCCCTTGACCCCCCCTTCCTGCTTCCCCAGAAAGTGAAGGAAGGTAGGTGGTGTCTTATGGCCTGTGTACAGCCCCTTGTAGGTGGGTACAGTCCATGAGCCCGTCCCTTCCAGAAGTTTCTAAGGGGAGTAGGCTAATGTTAGAGGGCAGTCTTCCTCTCCCCCTGGGAGAGAGAGGAAGTGGGAGTCTTCCACTCCACCTTGGAGAGAGAGGATGCAGGAGAGTGTCCCTCCCTGATCCCTGGCTATGGTGAAGGAGGGTGAAGTGATGGTGGAACTGTGAGTCTTCCCCATTGCGGGGTAAGCTTGTTCACTTGGCTGGCTAGTCAAAACAACCTGGATCAGTGGAAGTAAGCACCGTCAGAAGTCCTGGGGCGTATGCAGAAGAGTATGCTGCTAAGCTGACTGATGCTGAATAAAGATCCTGCAATTATACCTCAGCCTAAGGTGTCAGTTCCTGGGGTGAGAGAAGGTATGTGTGTAGTGATGGGTGCTGATGCCTACACTTGTGGGAGCCATCGCTACTGGAGGCGCTGATAAGACTAAGATGAACCAGAATCCTCTAAGAGCCAGTCCTGTCCAAGTCTGATAACATCTGCAGACCACTCAGACCTCCTGCGAACCAACAGGTGAAGCATCAAACAGCGAGATAATGCGCTCCTTTCCTATACACTGGCCTCTAAGTGAGGTTGGGGGGGTCTGGGGGGGGGGGGGTGGGGAGGAAATGTGTACATGTATTTGCACAGGAAAGACAAATTGCACTGGCTGTAGATACACATTTCATTATGTTATTACACTGATTTGCCTCCTTCCCGAACTCCTCCTGTAATAACCACTCCCTAAAACACCATCATATGTACCTTGATATAAAAGTGACACAAGTTCTTAACGTTTTTGGTGTATATGTGTGTGTGTGCGGTTCCGTCTCCGTTACCCAAAAAAGTTTTGAAAAGATGTTTTTTTTTTTTAGAGAGAGAGAGAGTGTGTCTTAGAGAGAGAGAGAGAGAGTGTGTCTTAGAGAGAGAGAGAGTGTGTCTTAGAGAGAGAGAGTGTGTCTGAGAGAGAGAGTGTGTCAGAGAGAGAGAGAGAGAGAGTCTGAGAGAGAGAGAGTGTGTGTCTGAAAGAGAGAGAGAGAAAGAGAGTGTGTGTGTGAGAGAGAGTGTGTGTCTGAGAGAGAGAGAGAGTCTGAGAGAGAGAGAGAGAGAGAGAGTCTGTGAGAGAGAGAGAGAGAGTGTGTGTCAGAGAGAGAGAGAGAGAGTGTGTGTCTGAGAGAGAGAGTGTGTGTCTGAGGAGGAGAGAGAGTGTGTGTCTGAGAGAGAGTGTGTGTCTGAGAGAGAGAGAGTGTGTTGAGAGAGAGAGAGTGTGTGTCTGATGAGAGAGAGTGTGTGTCTGAGAGAGAGAGGTGTGTCGGAGAGAGGGGGTGTGGAAAAATAAGAATAACGAAGGAGAGGAAAGCGAGACAGGAAAGAGATAGTGAAACAAGAGACATCAAAAGGCATGAGGGGGCGCGTATAGCTAAAGAGAAAGAAGAAATAGAAGCAGAGAAGGTGCCATCAAACAAGGAGAGAGAGAGCGTGGTCGGGAGAGAGAGAGCGTGTGTGTCTGAGAGAGAGAGTGTCTGAGAGAGAGAGCGTGTGTGTCTGAGAGAGAGAGAGTGAGAGAGTGTCTGAGAGAGAGAGAGTGAGAGAGTGTGTCTGAGAGAGAGAGATAGTGTGTCTGAGAGAGAGAGTGAGAGAGTGTGTCTGAGAGAGAGAGAGAGTGAGAGAGAGTGTGTCTGAGAGAGAGAGAGTGAGTGTGTCTGAGAGAGAGAGAGTGAGTGTGTCTGAGAGAGAGAGAGGGTGTGTCTGAGAGAGAGAGAGGGTGTGTCTGAGAGAGAGAGTGTGTGTCTGAGAGAGAGAGAGTGTGTCTGAGAGAGAGTGAGAGTGTGAGAGAAAGAGAGTGTGTCTGAGAGAGAGAGCGAGTGTGTCTGAGAGACAGAGAGTGTGTCTGAGAGAGAGAGAGAGTGTCTGAGAGAGAGAGTGAGAGTGTGTCTGAGAGAGAGAGTGAGAGTGTGTCTGAGAGAGAGTGTGCCTGAGAGAGAGAGAGAGAGAGAGAGAGTGAGAGTGTGTCTGAGAGAGTGTCTGAGAGAGAGAGTGAGAGAGAGTGTGTCTGAGAGAGAGAGAGAGTGTGTCTGAGAGAGAGAGTGAGAGAGAGTGTGTCTGAGAGAGAGAGTGTGTCTGAGAGAGAGTGAGAGTGTGTCTGAGAGAGAGAGAGTGAGAGAGAGTGTGTCTGAGAGAGAGTGAGTGTGTCTGAGAGAGAGAGTGTCTGAGAGAGAGAGTGAGAGAGTGTGTCTGAGAGAGAGAGAATGTGTCTGAGAGAGAGTGTGTGTCTCAGAGAGAGAGAGAGTGTGTCTTAGAGAGAGAGAGAGAGTGTGTCTTAGAGAGAGAGAGAGTGTGTCTTAGAGAGAGAGAGAGTGTGTCTGAGAGAGAGAGAGAGTGAGAGAGTGTGTCTGAGAGAGAGAGAGTGAGAGAGAGTGTGTCTGAGAGAGAGAGAGTGAGTGTGTCTGAGAGAGAGAGAGTGAGTGTGTCTGAGAGAGAGAGAGAGAGAGGGTGTGTCTGAGAGAGAGAGTGTGTGTCTGAGAGAGAGAGAGTGTGTCTGAGAGAGAGTGAGAGTGTGAGAGAAAGAGAGTGTGTCTGAGAGAGAGAGAGCGAGTGTGTCTGAGAGACAGAGAGTGTGTCTGAGAGAGAGAGAGAGAGAGAGAGAGTGAGAGTGTGTCTGAGAGAGAGTGTGCCTGAGAGAGAGAGAGAGAGAGTGAGAGTGTGTCTGAGAGAGTGTCTGAGAGAGAGAGTGAGAGAGAGTGTGTCTGAGAGAGAGAGAGAGTGAGAGAGAGTGTGTCTGAGAGAGAGAGTGAGAGAGAGTGTGTCTGAGAGAGAGAGAGTGTGTCTGAGAGAGAGTGAGAGTGTGTCTGAGAGAGAGTGTGTCTGAGAGAGAGTGAGTGTGTCTGAGAGAGAGAGTGTCTGAGAGAGAGAGTGAGAGAGAGTGTGTCTGAGAGAGAGAGAATGTGTCTGAGAGAGAGTGTGTGTCTCAGAGAGAGAGAGAGTGTGTCAGAGAGAGAGAGAGAGAGTCTGAGAGAGAGAGAGTGTGTGTCTGAAAGAGAGAGAGAGAAAGAGTGTGTGTGTGTGAGAGAGAGTGTGTGTCTGAGAGAGAGAGAGAGTCTGAGAGAGAGAGAGAGAGAGAGAGAGAGTCTGTGAGAGAGAGAGAGAGAGTGTGTGTCAGAGAGAGAGAGAGAGAGAGAGTGTGTGTCTGAGAGAGAGAGTGTGTGTCTGAGAGAGAGAGAGTGTGTGTCTGAGAGAGAGAGTGTGTGTCTGAGAGAGAGAGAGTGTGTGTCTGAGAGAGAGAGAGTGTGTGTCTGAGAGAGAGAGTGTGTGTCTGAGAGAGAGCGTGTGTGTCGGAGAGAGAGAGCGTGTGTCGGAGAGAGAGAGCGTGTGTCGGAGAGAGAGAGCGTGAGAGAGTGTCTGAGAGAGAGAGAGTGAGAGAGTGTGTCTGAGAGAGAGAGATAGTGTGTCTGAGAGAGAGAGTGAGAGAGTGTGTCTGAGAGAGAGAGAGAGTGAGAGAGAGTGTGTCTGAGAGAGAGAGAGTGAGTGTGTCTGAGAGAGAGAGAGTGAGTGTGTCTGAGAGAGAGAGAGGGTGTGTCTGAGAGAGAGAGAGGGTGTGTCTGAGAGAGAGAGTGTGTGTCTGAGAGAGAGAGAGTGTGTCTGAGAGAGAGTGAGAGTGTGAGAGAAAGAGAGTGTGTCTGAGAGAGAGAGCGAGTGTGTCTGAGAGACAGAGAGTGTGTCTGAGAGAGAGAGAGAGTGTCTGAGAGAGAGAGTGAGAGTGTGTCTGAGAGAGAGAGTGAGAGTGTGTCTGAGAGAGAGTGTGCCTGAGAGAGAGAGAGAGAGAGAGAGTGAGAGTGTGTCTGAGAGAGTGTCTGAGAGAGAGAGTGAGAGAGAGTGTGTCTGAGAGAGAGAGAGAGTGTGTCTGAGAGAGAGAGTGAGAGAGAGTGTGTCTGAGAGAGAGAGTGTGTCTGAGAGAGAGTGAGAGTGTGTCTGAGAGAGAGAGAGTGAGAGAGAGTGTGTCTGAGAGAGAGTGAGTGTGTCTGAGAGAGAGAGTGTCTGAGAGAGAGAGTGAGAGAGTGTGTCTGAGAGAGAGAGAATGTGTCTGAGAGAGAGTGTGTGTCTCAGAGAGAGAGAGAGTGTGTCTTAGAGAGAGAGAGAGAGTGTGTCTTAGAGAGAGAGAGAGTGTGTCTTAGAGAGAGAGAGAGTGTGTCTGAGAGAGAGAGAGAGTGAGAGAGTGTGTCTGAGAGAGAGAGAGTGAGAGAGAGTGTGTCTGAGAGAGAGAGAGTGAGTGTGTCTGAGAGAGAGAGAGTGAGTGTGTCTGAGAGAGAGAGAGAGAGAGGGTGTGTCTGAGAGAGAGAGTGTGTGTCTGAGAGAGAGAGAGAGTGTGTCTGAGAGAGAGTGAGAGTGTGAGAGAAAGAGAGTGTGTCTGAGAGAGAGAGAGCGAGTGTGTCTGAGAGACAGAGAGTGTGTCTGAGAGAGAGAGAGAGAGAGTGAGAGTGTGTCTGAGAGAGAGTGTGCCTGAGAGAGAGAGAGAGAGAGTGAGAGTGTGTCTGAGAGAGTGTCTGAGAGAGAGAGTGAGAGAGAGTGTGTCTGAGAGAGAGAGAGTGAGAGAGAGTGTGTCTGAGAGAGAGAGTGAGAGAGAGTGTGTCTGAGAGAGAGAGAGTGTGTCTGAGAGAGAGTGAGAGTGTGTCTGAGAGAGAGTGTGTCTGAGAGAGAGTGAGTGTGTCTGAGAGAGAGAGTGTCTGAGAGAGAGAGTGAGAGAGAGTGTGTCTGAGAGAGAGAGAATGTGTCTGAGAGAGAGTGTGTGTCTCAGAGAGAGAGAGAGTGTGTCTTAGAGAGAGAGAGAGAGTGTGTCTTAGAGAGAGAGAGAGTGTGTCTTAGAGAGAGAGAGAGAGTGTGTCTTAGAGAGAGAGAGAGTGTGTCTTAGAGAGAGAGAGAGTGTGTCTTAGAGAGAGAGTGTGTCTGAGAGAGAGAGTGTGTCTTAGAGAGAGTGTGTCAGAGAGAGAGAGAGTCTGAGAGAGAGAGAGTGTGTGTCTGAGAGAGAGAGAAAGAGAGTGTGTGTGTGAGAGAGAGTGTGTGTCTGAGAGAGAGAGAGAGAGAGAGTCTGAGAGAGAGAGAGAGAGAGAGAGAGAGTGTGTCTGAGAGAGAGAGAGAGAGAGTGTGTGTCTGAGAGAGAGAGTGTGTGTCTGAGAGAGAGAGAGTGTGTGTCTGAGAGAGAGAGTGTGTGTCTGAGAGAGAGAGAGTGTGTGTCTGAGAGAGAGAGAGTGTGTGTCAGAGAGAGAGAGTGTGTGTCTGAGAGAGAGAGAGTGTGTGTCTGAGAGAGAGAGAGTGTGTGTCTGAGAGAGAGAGTGTGTGTCGGAGAGAGAGAGCGTGTGTGTCGGAGAGAGAGAGCGTGTGTCGGAGAGAGAGAGCGTGTGTGTCGGAGAGAGCGTGTGTGTCGGAGAGAGAGAGCGTGTGTGTCGGAGAGAGCGTGTGTGTCGGAGAGAGCGTGTGTGTCGGAGAGAGAGAGAGCGTGTGTGTCGGAGAGAGCGTGTGTGTCGGAGAGAGAGAGAGAGTGTGTGTCTGAGAGAGAGAGAGTGTGTGTCTGAGAGAGAGAGTGTGTGTCTGAGAGAGAGAGAGTGTGTGTCTGAGAGAGAGAGAGTGTGTGTCTGAGAGAGAGAGAGTGTGTGTCTGAGAGAGAGAGAGTGTGTGTCTCAGAGAGAGAGAGAGAGAGTGTGTGTCTGAGAGAGAGAGAGTGTGTGTCAGAGAGAGTGTGTGTGTGTCTGAGAGAGAGCGTGTGTGTCTGAGAGATAGAGCGTGTGTGTCGGAGAGAGAGAGCGTGTGTGTCGGAGAGAGGGAGCGTGTGTGTCGGAGATAGGGAGCGTGTGTGCCGGAGAGAGAGAGCGTGTGTGTCGGAGAGAGAGAGCGGGTGTGTCGGTGAGAGCGGGGTGTGTCGGAGAGAGAGCATTTGTGTCGGAGAGAGAGAGTGTGTGTCGGAGAGAGAGTGTGTGTCGGAGAGAGAGTGTGTGTCGGAGAGAGAGTGTGTGTCGGAGAGAGAGAGTGTGTGTCTGAGAGAGAGAGCGTGTGTGTCTGAGAGAGTGAGCGTGTGTGTCTGAGAGAGAGAGCGTGTGTGTCGGAGAGAGTGTGTGTGTCGGAGAGAGAGAGTGTGTGTCGGAGAGAGAGTGTGTGTCGTAGAGAGTGTGTGTCGGAGAGGGGGAGAGAGTCGGAGAGGGGGAGTCGGAGAGGGGGAGAGAGTTGGAAAGATAGTCAGAGAGAGGGAGAGAGTCAGAGAGGGAGAGAGTCAGAGAGAGGGAGAGAGAGAATCAGAGAGAGGGAGAGAGAGAGTCAGAGAGAGGGAGGGAGAGAGTCAGAGAGTCAGAGAGGGAGAGATTATTGTCCCCCACCCCTTACTATTCACGCTTTGGCAATACTGAAATGTTCTTTCGTCATGCCAATAAAGCTGATTTGATTTGATTTGATTTGAGTGTCTGACAGAGAGAGAGAGTGTGTCTGAGAGAGAGAGTGTGTCTGAGAGAGAGAGTGTGTCTGAGAGAGAGAGTGTGTCTGAGAGAGAGAGAGTGTGTCTGAGAGAGAGAGTGTGTCTGAGAGAGAGAGAGTGTGTCTGAGAGAGAGAGAGTGTGTCTGAGAGAGAGAGTGTGTTTGAGAGAGAGTGTCAGAGAGAGAGAGAGAGAGAGTGTGTCTGAGAGAGAGAGAGAGTGAGAGTGTGTCTGAGAGAGAGAGAGTGAGAGAGTGTGTCTGAGAGAGAGAGATAGTGTGTCTGAGAGAGAGAGAGAGTGAGAGAGTGTGTCTGAGAGAGAGAGAGAGTGAGAGAGAGTGTGTCTGAGAGAGAGAGAGTGAGTGTGTCTGAGAGAGAGAGAGTGAGTGTGTCTGAGAGAGAGAGAGGGTCTGTCTGAGAGAGAGTGTGTGTCTGAGAGAGAGAGTGTGTCTGAGAGAGAGTGAGAGTGTGAGAGAAAGAGAGTGTGTCTGAGAGAGAGAGAGCGAGTGTATCTGAGAGACAGAGAGTGTGTCTGAGAGAGAGAGAGAGTGTCTGAGAGAGAGAGTGAGAGTGTGTCTGAGAGAGAGTGTGCCTGAGAGAGAGAGAGAGTGTGTCTGAGAGAGAGAGTGAGAGAGAGTGTGTCTGAGAGAGAGAGAGAGAGTGAGAGAGTGTGTCTGAGAGAGAGAGTGAGAGAGAGTGTGTCTGAGAGAGAGAGTGTGTCTGAGAGAGAGTGAGAGTGTGTCTGAGAGAGAGAGTGAGAGAGAGTGTGTCTGAGAGAGAGTGAGTGTGTCTGAGAGAGAGAGTGAGAGAGAGTGTGTCTGAGAGAGAGTGTGTGTCTCAGAGAGAGAGAGTGTGTCTTAGAGAGAGAGAGTGTGTCTTAGAGAGAGAGAGAGAGTGTGTCTTAGAGAGAGAGAGAGTGTGTCTTAGAGAGAGAGAGTGTGTCAGAGAGAGAGAGTGTGTCTTAGAGAGAGTGTGTCAGAGAGAGAGAGAGATTCTGAGAGAGAGTGTGTGTCTGAGAGAGAGAGAGAGAAAGAGAGTGTGTGTGTGAGAGAGAGTGTGTGTCTGAGAGAGAGAGAGTCTGAGAGAGAGAGAGAGAGAGAGAGTCTGAGAGAGAGAGAGAGTGTGTGTCTGAGAGAGAGTGTGTGTCTGAGAGAGAGAGAGTGTGTGTCTGAGAGAGTGTGTGTCTGAGAGAGAGAGAGTGTGTGTCTGAGAGAGAGAGAGTGTGTGTCTGAGAGAGAGAGTGTGTGACTGAGAGAGAGCGTGTGTGTCGGAGAGAGAGAGCGTGTGTGTCGGAGAGAGAGAGCGTGTGTCGGAGAGAGAGAGCGTGTGTGTCTGAGAGAGAGAGTGTCTGAGAGAGAGAGCGTGTGTGTCTGAGAGAGAGAGCGTGTGTGTCGGAGAGAGAGAGCGTGTGTGTCGGAGAGAGAGAGCGTGTGTGTCGGAGAGAGCGTGTGTGTCGGAGAGAGAGAGAGAGTGTGTGTCTGAGAGAGAGAGTGTGTGTCTGAGAGAGAGACAGTGTGTGTCTGAGAGAGAGAGAGTGTGTGTCTGAGAGAGAGAGAGAGTGTGTGTCTGAGAGAGAGTGTGTGTCTGAGAGAGAGTGTGTGTCTGAGAGAGAGTGTGTGTCTGAGAGAGAGTGTGTGTCTGAGAGAGAGAGTGTGTGTGTCTGAGAGAGAGCGTGTGTGTCTGAGAGAGAGAGAGTGTGTGTCTGAGAGAGAGTGTGTGTCTGAGAGAGAGTGTGTGTCTGAGAGAGTGTGTGTGTCTGAGAGAGAGAGTGTGTGTGTCTGAGAGAGAGAGCGTGTGTGTCTGAGAGAGAGAGCGTGTGTGTCAGAGAGAGAGCGTGTGTGTCTGAGAGATAGAGTGTGTGTGTCGGAGAGTGAGCGTGTGTGTCGGAGAGAGGGAGCGTGTGTGTCGGAGAGAGGGAGCGTGTGTGCCGGAGAGAGAGAGCGTGTGTGCCGGAGAGAGAGAGCAGGTGTGTCGGAGAGAGAGCATTTGTGTCGGAGAGAGTGTGTGTCGGAGAGAGAGTGTGTGTCGGAGAGAGAGTGTGTGTCGGAGAGAGAGTGTGTGTCGGAGAGAGAGTGTGTGTCGGAGAGAGAGTGTGTGTCGGAGAGAGAGTGTGTGTCGGAGAGAGAGAGTGTGTCGGAGAGAGAGAGTGTGTGTCTGAGAGAGAGCGTGTGTGTCTGAGAGAGAGAGCGTGTGTGTCAGAGAGAGAGCGTGTGTGTCTGAGAGAGAACGTGTGTGTCTGAGAGAGTGAGCGTGTGTGTCAGAGAGAGAGCGTGTCTGTCGGAGAGAGTGTGTGTGTCGGAGAGAGAGAGTGTGTGTCGGAGAGTGTGTGTCGTAGAGAGTGTGTGTCGGAGAGGGGGAGAGAGTCGGAGAGGGGGAGTCGGAGAGGGGGAGAGAGTTGGAAAGATAGTCAGAGAGAGGGAGAGAGTCAGAGAGGGAGAGAGAGGGAGAGAATCAGAGAGAGGGAGAGAGAGAGTCAGAGAGAGGGAGGGAGAGAGTCAGAGAGTCAGAGAGGGAGAGATTATTGTCCCCCACCCCTTACTATTCACGCTTTGGCAATACTGAAATGTTCTTTCGTCATGCCAATAAAGCTGATTTGATTTGATTTGAGAGAGTCAGAGAGAGGGAGGGAGAGTCAGAGAGGGAGGGAGTGTCAGAGAGAGAGGGAGAGAGTCAGAGAGAGAGAGAGAGAGGGAGAGAGAGTCAGAGAGGGAAGGAGAGAGTCAGAGAGAGGGAGGGAGAATCAGAGAGAGAGTCAGAGAGGGAGGGAGGGAATCAGAGGGAATCAGAGAGAGAGTCAGAGAGGGAGGGAGAGTCAGAGAGAGGGAGAGAGTCAGAGAGAGGGAGGGAGTCAGAGAGAGAGGGAGGGAGTCAGAGAGAGAGAGAGAGAGAGAGAGAGAGTCAGAGAGTCAGATAGAGAGAGAGTCAGAGAGAGAGAGAGAGTCAGAGAGAGAGAGAGAGTCAGAGAGAGAGAGAGAGAGTCAGAGAGAGAGAGAGTCAGAGAGAGAGAGAGTCAGAGAGAGAGAGAGAGTCAGAGAGAGAGTAAGAGAGAGAGTCAGAGAGAGAGAGAGAGTCAGAGAGAGAGAGAGAGTCAGAGAGAGTCAGAGAGAGAGAGAGAGAGTCAGAGAGAGAGTGAGAGTCAGAGAGAGAGAGAGAGTCAGAGAGAGACAGTCAGAGAGAGAGAGAGTCAGAGAGAGAGACAGAGAGAGAGAGTCAGAGAGAGAGAGAGTCAGAGAGAGAGTCAGAGAGAGAGAGAGTCAGAGAGAGAGAGTCAGAGAGAGAGTCAGAGGGAGAGAGAGTCAGAGGGAGAGAGAGTCAGAGGGAGAGAGAGTCAGAGGGAGAGAGACAGAGGGAGAGAGACAGAGGGAGAGAGAGTCAGAGGGAGAGAGAGTCAGAGGGAGAGAGAATCAGAGAGGGAGAGAGTCAGAGAGGGATAGAGTCAGAGAGGGAGAGGGAGAGAGTCAGAGAGGGAGAGAGTCAGAGGGAGAGGGAGAGAGTCAGAGAGGGAGAGAGTCAGAGATGGAGAGAGTCAGAGAGGGAGAGTCAGAGAGGGAGAGAGAGAGTCAGAGAGGGAGAGTCAGAGAGGGAGAGGGAGAGAGTCAGACAGGGAAAGAGTCAGAGAGAGAGAGGGAGAGGGTCAGAGAGGGAGAGGGAGAGAGTCAGAGAGGGAGAGAGTCAGAGTGGGAGAGAGTCAGAGAGGGAGAGACTCAGAGAGGGAGAGAGTCAAAGAGGGAGAGAGTCAGAGAGGGAATGGGAGAGAGTCAGAGAGGGAGAGAGTCAGAGGGAGAGAGTCAGAGAGGGAGAGAGTCAGAGAGGGAGAGAGTCAGAGAGGGAGAGGGAGAGAGTCAGGGAGGGAGAGAGTCAGAGTGGGAGAGTCAGAGAGGGAGAGACTCAGAGAGGGAGAGAGTCAGAGAGGGAGAGAGTCAGAGAGGGAATGGGAGAGAGTCAGAGAGGGAGAGAGTCAGAGGGAGAGGGAGAGAGTCAGAGAGTCAGAGAGGGAGAGAGTCAGAGAGGGAGAGAGTCAGAGAGGGAGAGGGAGAGAGTCAGAGAGGGAGAGGGAGAGAGTCAGAGAGGGAGAGGGTCAGAGAGGGAGAGAGTCAGAGAGGGAGAGAGTCAGAGAGGGAGAGGGAGAGAGTCAGAGAGGGAGAGAGTCAGAGAGGGAGAGGCAGAGAGGGAGAGTCAGAGATGCCAAGTGTCAGGAAGAAAACATTAATTTTATCGTTGTTCTTTTTTTTTTATACTGTACTTTTCGAAATAAACCTACGTTTCTATGAAAATTGAAGTTTTTGTTTTTTTGCGGCCCACCTAAACTTAAACCTTGTTTATTTGGCCCGTGTTAGCCTTTGAGTTTGACATGCTTGCTCTAAAGCATCTGGGAGAGGTGGATCAGTCATGCAAGTGCACCGGGGTGTAATAGCACTGGTTGGGGAGTCTATAAGCATTTTCTTTTTCAAGGTGCTTATAGTGCTTTTGGAAGCTGCCTCACAGATCCAGGACTTCACCAAGCTCCCACTTTCGCATCAATGGACACTTAATCTCGCTATCAGGTGAGACACGGTAAATATAGTGCCGATATTAGAACCTTCTGCAGATCTGTAGTATTGGACAGGGTCTCAAAGTAGGTAGGAGGGGGAGGGCTGTATCAGGAACACATAACAGGGTGAATGTTTAACTTGCAAATAATGAAACACTTTCTTCTGTGGCAAATGAAACCTCTCAATCATTTCGTTAGTTGAGAATGTTATCTCTATAAAACATGTTCCTGATCCAAGTGATGCCCACAGATCTCCAAGTGGAAAATACCCTTTCTTTCATGCCGTCTCAAAGCTTGGGTTATGGAGCATTTGTATAATCTCCAAATTAAGGGTGGTAATCTTGTTTTTAGACTTGCGGTGGTCCCATAATCAGAGTGAGTGTCCGATGACTGGGTGAGAGAGTGCACCAAGAGGTCTACTAACCTTGTTTAACCATAGTAACGTATCATCTCACCTGGTTGGCTTTCTATCTCCCCTTAACCCCTGGTGTGTTTGTCAGAATTCCACATTAACAGTTTTTGTACTTTGGGAGGAGGCATAATATGCATGAAGGTTAGGCACCACCATTCCTCCCATATCAATGGGTTACATAGTAACATAGTTACATAGTAGATGAGGTTGAAAAAAGACATACTTCCATCAAGTTCAACCTATGCTAAATTTAGACAACAGATACTTTATCCTATATCTATACTTACTTATTGATCCAGAGGAAGGCAAACAAAAAACCCCAGTGTCATATCATCCAATGTTATCTCATAAGGGGAAAAATACATTCCTTCCTGACTCCAAGAATTGGCAATCGGATTAATCGGATTAATCCCTGGATCAACATCCTTCCCATGAATACTTATTTGGTATATCCCTGTATACCTTTCCCATCTAAACAAATCTATTGTATCTGCCATCACAGTCTCCATGGGTAATGAATTCCACATTTTAACTGCCCTTACTGTAAAGAACCCTTTCCTTTGTTGCTGGTGAAATCTCCTTTCCTCCAACCTTAAGGGATGGCCCCAAGTCCTTTGTACTGCCCGTGGGATGAATAGTTCTTTTTAAAGCTCCTTGTATTGTCCCCGAATATATTTGTATATAGTTATCATATCCCTCTTAAACGCCTCTTTTCTAATGTAAATAAATCTAATTTAGCTAGCCTCTCCTCATAAGTTAGATTGTCCATCCCCTCTATTAATTTGGTGGCTCTTCTCTGCACTCTCTCTAGTTCCATAATGTCTTTTCTTAGGATTGGTGCCCAAAATTGTACTCCATATTCAAGGTGGGTCTTACTAATGCTTTGTAAAGGGGCATAATTATGTTTACTTCCCTTCCATCCGTTGCCCGTTTGATGCAAGATAAGATCTTGTTTGCCTTTGCAGCTACTGCATGACATTGGGCACTATTGCTAAGCCTGCTGTCTACAAGCACTCCTAAATCCTTCTCATCAAGGATTCCCCTGATATATCTCCATTTAATTTGTAAGTCGCCTTTTTATTCTTGCATCCCAAATGCATAACCTTACATTTATCTGTATTAAACCTCATCTGCCATTTACCTGCCCACATTTCCAGTCTCTCCAAGTCCTTCTGAAGAGAAATTACATCCTACTCTAATTCTATTACCTTACACAATTTAGTATCATTAGCAAATATGGAGACTTTGCTCTTGATCCCAACCTCAAGGTCATTAATAAACAAGTTAAAAAGCAGGGGTTCCAGTACCGATCCCTGAGGTACTCCCCTCATGACTTTAGCCCAACCTGAAAGTTTAATTGAAAGTTTGTATTCTTTCTGACCAAACCTGAACCCCACGGATGATAGAGTTTAATCCTATGTGTGCCAAGGCAAGGCAAGGCAAGGCAAACAATAAAGGGGATAGTGGGCAACCCTATCTTGTTCCATTTGCTAGGATAATTGGGTTGGAGAGACGACCTAAACTTCGGATCCTAGCTCTGGAGTTCTGATATAGAGCACGGATAGCTGTGAGGAATGCCCTTATAAGTCTGAAAGTTTGAAGACCAGCCATTAGGTAGTCCCAGTCTAACCTATTCAATGCCTTCTCAGCATCAAGGGAGAGCAGCATTGTTGGGACCTGGGAAAAATTCCATACTTGTATTATTTCCTTTGATATCCTCTGTAAATAATTTACCATAGAATTTTTGAAATATCTGAAGAATCTCTATATCCTTAAAGTTTTTTTTAATCGATTTTTGATCTTTCAAGGCAATGATATGATGTTGCGGCCTATTCTTTTTTTAAAAGGTTAGATAGAGCTTTGCTTTTTTATTTCCATATTTATAGAATTTATATCTTTGATATAACCGCCATTTCCACTTTTTTGTGATTTTTTTTATCTTAGAATATATATTTTTTGTAGTTTCGGGCAGGTTGTGTGTTAAATTTTGATAGGCCGTTGATAATTTTTTAAAAGCATCTATGTATTGAACATTCAGTTCTTTTTTTCCTATTTGCTACAAGAGATTAGATCACCCCTGAGGACTACTATTGCAGTTTCCCCAAATAAACTTTTATTAGGAATATGTTGTGCATTTTTCACTTCATATGTCTCCTATGACCTTTTCATAACATCTTTGAAGCTTTGAGTTTACACGTCTCTACGGAAATCTCTACACTCTAAATTCCCCCAAGTTTGGATTTGTAACTTTCAAACCAAGTGGGAGCATGATCTGACATTGCAATTGATTCACGACTTGTCTCTGCTACCTTGGAAAAAATATAAGGGTGAATGATAAAAATAGTCTATTCAGGAAAGAGACAAATTAGTACTTGACATATATGAGAGCTCTCTGTCCTCTGGATGTTTTTCACTTCAAACATCTATCAAATTAAGATGCTTTTTTTAAAATGTATTGAATACCTATTGGAAATTTTCTGTGTTTTTTTTCCCCTTTGGTCCATTCTTGCCTAAAAACTTTTTGCATATACGTTAAAATCACCAAAATTGGATGACTTTTATCCATTTGAATCAATCTGTTTATCAATTACAGAAAAATAACATATTTGTCATAATATTTGGTGCAAACATATTGTATAATACATACAGTACCTTTTGCTAATTTATCTCACTATCAATGATCATACAGTATATCTGCTCTGTCTGTCCAAAATGCATGTTCTTTATCTTTTCATGTATGCTACCCATAGCAACATTCTATCTCTGTAGTTGAGGCACTTAAATATTGCCACTCCCAGTCCCGCTCCTGTGGCATCTCATGGTGGGCCGATTCTGTGAGCCCTTTTGATTTCACTGTTTGGTGCATCTCAGTCAAGACCCAATACCAGCAATTCTTTGGAAATAAAATGAAATAGCTTCCGGAACTCGGAATAATCTCAAATTATTCACATTGTCTGGAGCTGTTCTCTAGATCATCCAATTTATTTAGGGCTACTAGCTGCCTTTTTTTTAAAATTGCTTTCATGTGCATCATCTATAGTTTTACTTCATCATTTCCAGTTTTGTGTTATTCGTGTGCTAAACTGAGTTATAACGTATATGTTCCTTAACATAATTTATTATTTCTATTAAATTGCAGGGGTTGTGCCGCAAATAGTGGCTCCATACTTTTGTAGCCATGCTATCTGTGGCTACTAGTCTGCTTCCCTCCTGGCCGTAAGCCCTGGTACAATCAGGCTGCTAGTAGTCAATATGGGATTTTCCCCCTCCTTGGTGCTGCACTTGCGGGAGGCGGTGACATTAGGCCTGGGAATGACCTATCATGAGAAAGACCTGGTGCCCTCCTCCTGGCTATACTTAAGGGCAGTGCCGCCCCAAATTCAATAGTGCCTCTACCCCCTTGAGAGAGGCAGATCACATAACCAAGAGTCTGCATATTGGGCTTTCTCTGTCCCCTTCCCTACAGAGGAGAGTGAGTGTGTACCATACCACTGCCTCTGCTAGAGGGGCAGGGAAGAGCTGGGACTGCTGATGGTGCCCTTGGCCTGTGGTGAAGGTCCAGGGACCATCCTTCAGTGGGTAGCTGCGAGTGACTGTTTGGGCAGAACCTGCCGTGTACTGTGCTGCACAGAGAGAGACAATAAACCGTTCCTGTTTGCATATACCTCTGAAAGGTAAGGAGTGTGCAGCGCACAGCAATCAGCAAAAAGCTGATGCGCTGCACACTCCTTACCTTTTGGACTTCTCATCCTGATACAGCAGCACGCTTTGTAAGGGAGACTCTGGGGGATCTGAGTATCGTGAGTACATTACCTAGGGCTAACCCAATGAGGTGGGGGAGGATGTCTCTGTGCAACCTACCCCAACCTTCAGGGTAACCTTAGTGCCCCTTTATAGGCTGAGTACTGTTACAACTTGAATGAATTATTACCCAGTATGTGCTCCCTTCCATTCCATACACACGGACCAAAGCACTTTTGAGCACCATTATATCACCAAACCATGCATATACCTCTGGCCTGGTGTGTGATCTTACTGGGGGGAGAGCTAATCGGTTCTACTGTGGGAGATCATCTTCAGTTCCCTGGAGCCTACTGCAGATGGAGGCGCAGCACTGCTAAAGAATATGTAGGATATGAACCCAAGAAGCCTATTACTGTGTCCCCACTACCATCGGCAGATGACTCAGCCCTCCTGTTACCAGCAGGTATCATGCACCACACATACAGTAATGGCCAAATCTCCCACCGGGTGGGGGAAACACCATTACACTTGCTTTATATCATTGAAAAGAGGAGCATCCCTGTTTGGAAAAATCAGTTTACTGCCATGTGTGCAATAGTGGCCTTAGGTAACGGCAACCCGGGGGAACTGCCTGTGGCCCCACAATGTAGGGGAATAATTACATGACTGCTTATTGCGATTTAAGCGTATTGTTCTAATTGTTATTATCATTATTTACTTTATGCACCTTATCTTTGGTATGGGGATGTCACATGATCTGAAGGAAAAACGTAATGAAAAGTACCAGGATGTGCGGTCATCTTGACAACCAAGAATGCTACTTGCAATTCCAGTGTTGCTCTATGGGAATCATTAGTGAATCCTCTGATCCATATGAGCCTCCGTAGTGGAGGGGAGGAGTCTCCTCCTGTGATTGATGAGATCAGACACTGTGGATATCTATTCTCGTGGTTGCAGTTAGATTCCAGTTGTTAAGTGGAACACGAATCAGCAGGAGCTGTACCTTTGAGTGGACTGTTATGTTCTCAGTTATACTTACATTTGCAGGTAACAGCATTTTACTTTTGGTTGTTTATGACTTGTGTAACTTTTAGAGTGCAGTGTTGATATAATGTTGTGTAGCCATGTATCCTTTTTGACTACTAAACTTTCACCCCTAACACATCAGCCCTGGCACCAGCGCAGGCAGTGTTAGGGGTAATTCAGGTTTTCCCCTGCCGTAAGCAGCTTCTTTGAGTGATGAGGGGGAGGGAGGGGGGTGGGATAAAGTCTGTGTACTTCTCAATCAGGGGCTCAGACCTTGGACCCTCCTCCCAGGTACAAAAGTAGCTGCACAGCCAAATTTAGGGAGCACTCTTCAGTTCTATGCTGAGAGTTGGAAGTGTGGAGTCAGGGCTCTGACCACCTTCCTTCCTCTCCCTTAGGGGAGTGGGACAACTACCCCCTATTCCACCAGGGAATAGGGGAAGAGCTAAGGATTGGCCCTGGGGTCTCAAGTCTCCTGGGTTGAGTCCAGGGACCATCCAGTTATATGCTGTATTCTGCTGTTGAAGATTAAAGCCGTTCCTGTTTATTATATACTCCGGCCTGAGACTGCAATTAATCAGGGGGAGTATCAGAGGGTTCTCCTTCAGGGATTGCTTCCAGTGCTACTGGAGCCTACTGGAGATAGAGGTGCTGCACCAGTGAGAAAGAACCCTAAAGCCTGTCCTGTTGATCCCCACTACCATCGGCAGACGCTCCATATCCTTTGAGCCAGCAGGTGAGCAGCACGACAACACCAGGTAACAGTGAAATCTCCCAGAGTGTGGGGGAAAACCTATTACATTTGGATGCGCTGCTGAGATAATTAACAGGACAGGCTTTTATAGCGAAGCAAGCAAGTGAAAGGAGGAACGCTCCAGTTCTAAGTATAAGAAGGGGGGGGGGATTAGGCCATGTATAGTGTCCTGGGGACTCTTGACCAGCGAGGGACCACCTTCCCTGCCAGTGGAGCTGCAGCCTGTGCTGCTCCAGAATGTGTGGTAACCTGTGCTGATTCATGCTGTCCTAATTGTTCTAGTTCGACTCACCCAAAGGACTGATATGTAGGGCACCTGGAGGGGCTGTTTTGGCTGTCTGGGACCCAGAAACCTCTGTATGGAGACTATAGTATCACGGTCAACGAGTGGCATTCACAGTATTAGTAGGTATTGTTAGAGAGGGGGGGGGGGGGGCGGGTGTTGTGGATTTTGAAAGTCAGGATGCCAGATCCTCCGTTTGAGGAGCTACAACAATATTAACAGCGTTCCCCAGCACAAGGAGCCACAGTGTGCTTTAATTGAACTGTCAACGTGTGCTGGGGGGATTTTTTCAGAGCAAGGGGCATCTTCTCAGCCCAAGAGGAGCTGCAGCGCGTGAAAGGTGCGGTTCTCACCCAAATCGAGAGGACGGCATGGAAGGTTTACAAGGTTGCAAGCTTTTCTTCTGCAAAATCAGTGCGGGGCTTGGCGCAAAGCCACGCCCTTGAGTGTTCAGTTCGGCATGAAAGCTGAAGCCGCGCCCACCTGCTGTGAGTGGCTCGGCGCAAAAGCCGAGGCCACACACAATTGCTTTGTGCCTGTACTCCTGAATCCACCAGGGGGAGGAGGAACTGTAACAAAGAGACACTTACCACTGAGGGTTGAGCAGGATGCGAGCTACTGCACCCTCAGTTCCTTGTGGTGAGCTAGCAGAGCAGGAGCTACTTCACAATACTACCGTGCCCTACCATGGCCGGGTGTATTGTGTTCCAATACTGACTACCAGGAGGCTTCCTGGTAATGCAAGTCAATGGGGAGAGCTTCCTGAAGTGTATCTGCCTCTATTGCGACTTTCCGGACGGAGAGGCGAGCCTGACATCTAAATGCCTGCGGTGTGGGACTCCCCATCTAAAGCCGAAGATGTCACTGCCTTCTCTACCAGACCGGAGGAAAGATGCAACCTGCCAGCAGAGAGGTGCGGACTGGACCGCAGCCTCGGGAGCGGACGCTCCAAGGAACTCATGCGTCCCTGTTCCCGAACCTACAAAAGACTTACGCGGTAAGGCGACCGCCCAAAAGGAGGCTGAGGCACTTCCGCTGGTGGTGTGACCGCTACCTTCAAGCCACCGCTAGTGACAGCTAGGTGTCCCTGTCCTCTTCCCCTGGGGGCGTGTCCCACACAACATAGGACGACGACAGCGGTTCGAAGGTGATCCATTGTGAGGCTCAAGACGGAGCATCACTCTAGTCCGAAGAGATGCCTACCTACAAGAATGAATGGGAGCGGAGTCCCGAACTGATGACATCAGTGAGAGCGATGGTGCACCCTAAGTGGAGGAGCGGAGGAGCGCCACGGTGACTGCCAGTAGCCAATAGAGCTGTGAGGATATTGCTTCTTCCTTCCAGGCTCCAGCGGAGGGATCCAGCGGAGTGGTACTGGCCAGTACTTCTTCCTACGCCAAGGGTATCAACGCCTATCCGGTGCAACCGGATGTCGTCATCGTGGAGGTGACCGCCGGGGCGGAGGAGGACACTACTATACCGCTGCTGTGAGTACGACCCCACGTGACTTTTTATTGCAGCTGCACCATGATTGAGCTAAGGGCTCGTTCAGGGTGCCAGCCGAGGACTCGGAGGGAGGGCGTTAGGGAGGCAGTGCTGCAGTTTGCTGGGCGACATGTGATTATCCCCCAGCAGACTTTTCAGCGTTGGGGAGGGGGCGGGGCTACAGACGGCAGGGTAAGTATCCAAGTTGCAGTCATGAAATCATTCTGAAGAATGATTTCATTGGCTGCCTTGGTCCCTGTGACGCTGCTTCAGCTCCAAAAAACGAAATTTTCGTTTATTGAAACTGTAGTCAGCTTCAACTCCTGGCTTCGGAGACAGGGCGGTTGCTACCCTGAAAACCAGTATTCAAATTGAATACTTTGTTTCTCATGGCAGCACGCACGGCAGCACGCCCTCCCTCCGAAGCCAGCACCCTGAACGAGGCCTAAGGGCCGGGGGCGCAAGCCCCCTAGGGACCCTGATTACCACAAATTACTGGCAGTAACGGGCATTGGTAAGCCTACTGAGACCGACACACACAGAGACATTGAGGAACCTAAGGCTTCTGCCAACCTTACCCAGGACAATCAGGTAATAGCTAAAGCTGCCCAGGACTGGAGAAACTGGCGTGGGTTCGATGGTGATCTTGCTGCGGGTGGGATGGCCGAGGATATGGTGCTCTGCAAAGAATGGTCAGAGAGGTCGGACAGATCTGGGACACTTTCTAGAGCGACCTTTGAATATGAGATATCTGTATGCAATGCAAATGTGGGGAAGGGGTGGGACCCCATGTTTAATCTCAAATAATATTTTTTGACCATCAGATGGGATATTAACCCTTTGAGTCTGCTGCTCTTTAGATTTGGCCCATGTGAAACTAATTTCTTGCTCGTGACAAGCATCCCCCACTACCATAATTTTAATTTGTACCCTATGTTTTGATTATATATTATATATTAATAAAGATTTTTAATATTCATCTTTTGGCATAGGTAGCATTTTATATGACCCTGGATTATACCATTTCCTACCTACTGTACCTATGCGATTATTGAGTGCAACAATAAGGAATCCCTTCTGGTCAGTACCTCTTTTCTGACGTCAGTATACATATATATCATTATTCCCCTATGCACCATGACAGTCTCAATACTACTATGTGAATGGTGAGCAACAGCCATTCTGTATATAATATTTGATATAATGTTACCTGTATTATGTAAATTGTTATATTCTTCACTCCAGTTGTAATAAATATTAATTACACTGAATGTACTTTGATACTTTCATTGTTGTTTCATCGACAGGGTAAAGTGAAATGTAAATTACAAATTCAAACCTCTAAGGGTCCCCAATTACTCTCTTGCCCAATGCCCCATGAACCCTAAGGCCACCTCTGGGAGCATGTTGACAATGAAGTCTTTCATGCCTGTAGATAGGTCACAGAAGCAGTACTCACATGTAACAAGTGTTTATTCAAAATTCAATCACTTTAGAATAAACACTTGTTTCATTGAAGTCCATGCGAGCGCTGTTTCTGTGACCGACATCTATACTTTTTTTTTAGAGCTCTTACCAGCTCCTCATTTCCCAAGCCTGGGTCTCAGTGAGTGAGACTTGAGGAGGGGGGAGTGAAAGAGACTTGGGGTGGGGGTGGGGGAGGGGGGTGAGGGGCGGAATGAGTGCGACTTGAGATGGGGGAGTGAGAGACTGTGGTGGAGGGAAAGACTGGTGGAGGGAAATGGGGGAGTGAGCGATACCAGTGGAGGAGAGAGGGGAGTGAGAGTGATTGGCTGGGGAAGAGGAGAGAATGGGGGGAGGGAGAGGGAAGAGAAAAGTGGAGGAGAAAAAATGGGGGCAGGGAGAGCGTCGGGTGCAGTTGTGGAATGTGCCCCGGGGTGAAAAAAAAACTAGTTCCTCCTCTGTTATTGGTTAAACTTTCTTCTTTCCCCCAAATTTTCTTTCACATTCTGCGTTCGTTAAGTTTTCATGAAGCTGTGATAAGAGGTCCTGCATCATTATGTCATTCACGTCCAAGACATTTCATGTAACATTGTGGAGCTTTTCTGAAAACAAAACAATTATACAAAATTAGCATTTTTTTAAATTCTGGCCATACCCTGAAAAATCAATTGGCAGTACATACAGTACTAAATGTATGACATAGCATTTTGATGGTAAAATATATATGATGTACTCATTTTTTATTTATTATTTGGCCCAGTCTTGCAACATCAAGAATTGATAAATGTAAGCATTATTTTTAAATCTTAGACAATACAGTACATACAGTACTTGAGGCGGTAGACGTCCTTCAAAACGCTGTTTGTATAATCTTGTACAAAGCACCCGCAGCCATAGCTGTTAAGGCCCCGCTCCCAGAGTCAGCGCACCCGCACTGCTGACAGGCGGTGCGCTGAGATACACAGACCGCGATATGCGGTCTGTAGGGAGCGGGAGCCGGAGCGGGAGGTGGGCGGGTGGTGGGCGGTTTGACAGGGAGGGGGGGCGTGGCTTGAGCGGAGGGACCCGCTACTCTCCCCCCCCTCCCTCCACGGACTCGGGCTGGAGCCGGAAAGTAAGTTTAAACACACACACGCAGGCACTCATTCATACACACACGCGCACACACACACACACACGCACACACGCGCACACACACACGCGCACACACACACAGGCAGGCACTCACGCACTCATACACACACACACACACACACACAGACAGAGGCAGGCACTCACGTACTCGGGCACACACATACACACACAGACAGGCACGCACGCACGCACTCAGACACACACACAGACAGGCACTCACCTGCTTTCACTCCACACTCCTCCCCGCTCCCCGAAGCCTCTCCTCCTCCCGAAGCCTCCCCTCCCCTTTGGATCACAGCCACACACGTCACGCGTCAACGCTAGGAAACACCATTCTCTGGTGTCTCCAGCGGCTGACGCGCCACAGCGTGTAGTCAGCTGTGCAGCCAGTGGGGACCGGGACCGGCTCGCGAGGATTCCCCTGCTGGTGGGGAACTCGCTACATTGCCGCCCGCGCCAACGAGCGCAGCGGGACCGAGGCCTTATACGGGTAAACCACTGCACCTACACAAACATGATTAGACCTAATATGCATATTAGTATTTAGCCTGTGACATTTATGTTTTATCTATGATGAGTCAATAATGTGACAGCGTTATCAAGGTTAAACATATCCATTATTTTAGGGATCAGTGGTTATGATTTGAGAGAGTGGAGGAGGAAGCTTGCTTTAGACAGCAGGGGTTTATGGTTGAAGTTTGTGAGCTGAGAAAGAGAAGCTGAGTCGCTTCTGCAGTTTTTTTTCTTTCAAATGAGGAAACTTTTCCTTTCACATATCTGGATGGGGAGAGTTCTGACTAAGAGATGCAGTGGGTGCTGTTTCCGGCACCCGTTCAGACCCCTCAGCAGCAAGGAGGAAAGAAATCGATAGTGCTGTGGGAGTTCTTATAAATACTGTACTAGCAATATAGATTTCAACAACAAAAGAATCCAATATTGTATCAAAATAAGGACAAGAGTCGTGCATGATGCTGAACTGGAGAACAGCTGTCGGTGGTATTTGCAATTAACAGAGTATATATTGATTACCATATAAGGCAAGATTAAACAGTAGCTGTTACATTTGTCCACAGTCTCTGTAGGATTATACTACGTAGCTTCTATGTTGTGTTTTATTGATTATATCCGCAACAATTTGCCTATGTTCAACACTTAAGAAGCCCCCACTTCCTTTTTATACACTCCCCCTACACATATTTTTTTAAATGATTTATTTGTTCTATTTCTTTTTAATTCTTTTGTAATACAAGTTACATTTTAAATATCTTATGAGTGTAGTATAAATGAGGTATCATTGTGAGTGTATTGAATAGGGTTATCCTCTCCACTACTAGAGTACTCCTTTTTTAGGGGATCACTGCTGCTTTCTGACCAGCTTTTATTCTTTAGGTTAAAGGTTTCTGTCACTGTGTAGCACTCCCTTGGATTGACCTGTTAATCTGAGGGCAGAGTGGAGATGCTTTTGATCATTGTATTAAAATAATTAGATTGAATAATTCAGTTTTGTTTAGTTGCTCCTTATACATTGTGTATGTCGCCTGTAATAAACCCATAAACTAGTAATCAAGAAAACTATAATGCAGCACATAGATCGACAAGACGTGTTTATAGAGCTAACTTTTGGTGATAGGAACAGGCAGTGTTGGGGTTAAACTCCTGAACAGGGTCTAGCTTGCAGTTGCAGCCGGATAGCTACAATATTATCATATCCAGGGGCAGTCCGACAGGCAGTTTGGAGTGTCATACCTGGGGAGGGTACTGACTTGGTCACAAGCAGATGGTGTGATGCCTGTCAGTACCAAGACATGCCCTGTTATGGGGCAGGGGTACAAGCCCCTCCCCCGGGTTTAAAACCTGGTAATCCACCAAATTGTGGCTGTGTATCTTCCCTCCCTCAGTGGAGTGGGAGTGATTCCCCTTGCCCCATCAGGGGGTGAGGAAGCTAAGGAGGGGCATTTGGGGCCTCAAGCCCCTTGAGTCTGCTCCAGGGACAGTGGAGAGGAATTACTAGTACCATCAATAAAGACATAGTTATACAGCAGCCGGTGTGAGCCTGTTACTGGGGGGGAAGTATGTGCCTGGGGGGATACCAAATGTCCCTGGGGGGAGGGGGTGAAGGGAAGGTGCTACAAATGTATCAGATTAGATCCATATTCACTTACCTGATCTACAGCATACAGAGTGCCATTATGGTTACCTTTTAGTCATTCCTAGTCTGCACTTCATTGCAGCTAAAATTGATTCCACAATCTACCAATATCTAGCTCACATACTATGGATAGGGATACATCGTTCCCTATAGAATATTGCTGTACCCAGACAGGACAGCAATACTTAACTTTTTATCTATTGTTCCTGACCATTTTCACACTTTTATACCCCTGCACATATATATTTGTGTGATTGATTAATGATTACTTCTACTTACATTTCTACTTTAGCATTTATTTTATACCTAGAAATGAAGTTTTTCTTTTTATCCTACTTACACCAAACAATCTATTGACTGATTGCAGCACACAGTGCTTTCCTCTTTAGTTGCTCATATTCCTTTTCCAATTTCTTTTCTAAATGGGTAAATTTAGCTTTTATATGGACATGTTGTCACGGGACATAAGGCATTTAAACCTTTTTACCAGGATCATACATTGAGCAAAACATGTAAAGTGAAATAAATTGTGATATATTCATATGAAAAGGCATACACACAATGATACACAAACTACATAAGAAAATACACACTTACTTGGGAACTGGGGTAAAAAAACTAGACTTTCCTAGCTTCTGTGCACTCTAAAACAACAGGGTTTATCCTTGACCGGGACTTAGCTTCAAACATCCCGGAACTAAAATCGGCTTACAATCCCAACTGTGACCGCTAAGTTAGTTTATGAGAACTTGTGCCCTAAAAGCTGGACTTAGAAAATATTCCGGGTAAGTTTTTCTGAAGCCGGTGCTCTGCTATTCGCGCAAGAGCACTTTTTAGTAATTTCAAAAATCCTGCCATTGTTCTGGCGCTGAGAATCTCCTGTTTGATTGGCTCAGGGGTTTCTTATAGTATTTTGGAGTTCATTCACAAAATACTATAGCCAATCACAGCGTGGGAATTTTCCATTCAGCCAATAAGAGTGATGCCGGTCTCTGAAGCCGGGTAAGCGGGAATTTGAATCTGTCAAGGACATGCACAAGTTTTCCACCTTAGTCCTTTGCTATTCAATGCCACTCACTGGGTTAGGCTCCTTCAAGTCTGGTGGGGCAAATGGTAGTTCGAACAACTTCCATTCATCCCAGGATGTGGGTACTTGAGCCTTTCCCTCCTACCCAAATGGTCTTCCCACCGCAGGCATCCTCTGATGGCTTTCAACTCTGATGTCCTTCAGACTTACTGGCACCAATTTGGTAGCCCCTGGTAGTCTGTCGGAACATTGGTTCTGAAAGTCCCAGCTCATTTACCATGCACAACAGTACATACTACATTAAACCCCTGTTAATAAAATATACTGTTATAAGTCCTAAGTCTCTGGGTATGGGGAATAGAATAAAAAGCTGCACTTTATTTTCTATTAGCCTATATTCCCCACACACTATCTCATAGACTTGGACTGGACTCTAAGAGTCCCCTCACAAACTCATCTATGATTGGAGAACCCATGAACCCCTATATAGGTTCTGGGTTACCTTTGTATCTCCCTTGACCGAGGGACCCCTCATAGTTACAGGAACACTTTGCATCCCTTTGCACCATTTACCTTTCTGGGCTGTGCTGAAGCGGGAACCCTAGCTGTGAGTCGTGTTAGCATTTTCTAGAGGAGATATTGCCGGGACAATGTGCCTGCATGTATCCGAGAACCAAACTTGATTCTCGGGTACATTTTTAGGGGAACCAGCAACTCTGGACCCCAACTACCGTAGGCACATTCTGACAACACTTTCTCCGCAAAACCCCCCTCGAAACTCATAGCCTAGCAATCCCTGATTGTTGGCATCCCTGGAAAGGCAAAAAAACATAAAATCCTTTGTCACACATTACAGTTTATGCACAAACAGTTACTGGGCTCAAGAGTTGACTCTTCTTGAACCCCAACACACGGATCAGGGGTAACCAAAAGGGCTTAAATCTTTTATTTGAGAGCCTGGTTACCCCCTACTGTCACACACGTGTAACGTTGCTGACTGCAAGACAGGATACGGACCCGCAGGGCAGAGGTTGGGAGTAGTACACCGACCTTGGCCTGGGATCCGATGCCTGGGATACAGGAGTAGTTAAGTCCAATTCCGGGGTCGAGGCCGGCGGCAGGCAGGGGTAGACGAGTGCAAGCAGAAGTAAAGCACAAGCAGGCAATCACTGAGGCAAAGGCATAGCTCATGCAGAACTAAGTACAGTATACTTTGCACAAGCAAATTTAGGGAGCAACTGCCTGCATCTACTGCTATTTAAAGGCCAGAAGCAGCTGCTGGTAATGTGTAACGCGTGCACTCACCACGAACAAGGCAGGACTGAGGTGGGAGAGTATAGAACCAGCCACCAACAGCAGCGGAAGCACGTCTGGAGAGTGGATAGTCAAGGTTTGCCGGGTCAGGGTTGGAGATGGTAGAATAGTCTTGATACTTGCTGAGGTCAGAGGTTGGAGTCGGGAGAGTAGTCGGTAGCCAGGTGCTGTGGTCAAAGGGTTGGAGCCAGTAGAATAGTCGTTGTTCGTGGGCCATGGTATCCAGAGAAGGGTCCAAAGTCTAGCCGGGTCAGTACACAGGAGATCAAACAAAGAGACAGACAAGGCAAAGCAAGGCAACACAGCAGGAATAGGGACGTGGGAACAGCAAGGCTACAATGAATTATGCTCAGCCAAAGAAGGAGTGAGAGAGCTGAGCATATATGAGAATAGGCGGCCAATGAGACAAGGGGGGTGGAGCAGAGGAGCGGCTACTGCGGAGACAGGGATAGGCTGTGAGGTGCAGGAGACAGGTGGGAGAGATCAGGAGTGTTGATATGCAGCTGTGGAGCGGTGCACACGCATCACGTGTTTGTGCCGTGCGTCGCAAGCGGGGAGGGCGGAGCCAATCTCCGTGGAAGCATTGAAAGCCCTCCGTGGGCGCGTGCGCTCTGTAAGCTGCGCTGGAGTATGCAAAGCATCAGGTAAGGAGGAAGCATGCCGCGGGGGACGTGCTCCCCGATTCCTTACACAATGAGAGCCAGAGAGAGGCTGACTTCCTGTCAGGACCTGAGGGCAGCAATTGCCAGAAGGCAAGATGGCCACGGTATAGGAAGAAAGGAATTCGGCGCTGCAGCATGTAACAAACTCCAGGGCACTCCCGGATTAGAACAAAAACTTTATTGGACCTCACGAACACACAGCTACACCACAGTCTCCCCCTCAACGCGTTTCACGCTAGAATCAGCGCTTCGTCTTGGAGTGGGGAGATGTGGTATGAGCCTGAATATTTAAACATAAAAAAGCCCACGAAAATGGACTTAAATTTAACCCCTGATATACCAAATAGATTTAATTGTATCCAGATCACAATAAAACATGTTTAAGCACCACATATAGCTCTTATTGTATATTTATATATATTTGTGGTTTTCTAAATGCCAGATATAATATATTAAATGTAATAAAATCAGGGATACTATAAAAACAACCTCTATGCAATATTTCCCAATGAACCTGGTATCTGGGACTATTGTAATTAATATTGAACTACCAACATAATATTTTCTTATAATCATGTCAGCCATATCTCAATGTTATTTTAACTAACAAATAGAGAAAAGTTAAACTTGTTCAAAACATTGTAAATCAATTAGTCCAAAAGTAGCAGGGACAGAGAAGAGGAAAAAAAAAAAAGAATAGTGAAGAAAAAAGAGGGGGGGGGGGGGGAAAGGGGAGGAGGGGGGAAGGGAAGGGGGGGGCACGGTGTCTTCAGTGAGTGTGTGAGATCACTTCCTTTCAGCAGCCATCTTAGGAATCCAGACAGATCCCTTATAATATGGTTGTGAAAATGCCTAATATCTCTTTTTCTGATACATTGTGATTTATTTTGGTTAAACTGGCCTTCATAATGCATTGAATGTAACCTAATCTTATTTTTCTACATTATGTAATGCATGCAATATCCACGTTTACGCCTCAATTGTACATCAGTTCAGCTATTGACATATTTTCTGCTTTGTCAGAAGGGATATTACATAAACTATCTGTAGGTATTTTAGTCTAATACTTTATCACAGGGTGGTCGAACTGTCCTACGTCAGCTCCGTGAACTTGATGGAGAGGTGTTTAAACCTTCTGACAAGTGGGGTGGTTCTGTGGCTAACAGATATGTATATTGCTGAAGCACGCCATCAGCTGTCCCATACAGCTAATTATAAATGCATTTATATTGATCCAACACAACTCTTTTAATAAGGAGCAAAGGGGAGGAATAAACCTCAAAGCCCGACGCTACTAGCCTTAAAGATAGAGTGTATCATGCGGAGGCTGAAGTAACCCTAAGCATACCGGAGATAGAACCATAAGTATAGGAACGCTGTAGCTGTAATAAGGTAGTCCTAAATCACATATAGTGGGAACCAGCTGAAAGCGACGGACCTGGGGTCCCCCTGAGGGAACCGGCAGACCCTCGCATGTATACCAGATAACCCTTAGTGACAAATAAGCAGCAAACAGTCAATGGATGGCGTACTCACGATCCAGAATCCAGGTAAGTAGAAATCTCCGGTATAGGCTGCGTTCATCCACGAGTAAGCAGGAACAGAAATACAGATTAAAAGCAAGGAGCACAGCAATGAAAAACGAGAACTGGAGGCCGAATGAAAAAATAACAAAAATGTAATGAGATGTAATGAGATGTAATGAGATGTAATGAGACATAAACTATTTAAAAGAGAAACCTCTAAGGTCCCGTGTGGAGGACCGAAACGTTGGTTACTATGTCTCACTAAATACAAAACTTTTTTTGACAACTTTGTGGAGTGCTGCCTCTGATATTCGCTCAAACGGTATCGTACTGCTTATATATATATATATATATATATATATATATATATATATATATATATATATATATATATTGTGGCAGGATGGCCGTGGTAAGTGAGGAGACAACACGACTTTTCTTGTGAAATAGTGCTGGTGGATTTATTTGTCCAAAAATGGTAACTAAAATAATGGGTACACTGTCCTTTTAAATAAACAAAAACCTAACCCCGGTCGGGTCACTGACTAAACAAAAGTGCAGGCTATCTACCTGGCTGGCTAGCTAACCTAGTCCAGCCCAACAATGTTCAACAATACCAGTTAGCTCCTTACCTGGGAGCTTTATTCCCCCTTGGAACAGGATCAATCTGAGCAGCTTGTGTCAGTCTGTCAACACTCCTCTGTCTTCTCTCTGTGCCTGAGAGAGACTGCCGCCCCAGAGGCATTTCCTCTTCCTGTTTTAAAGCAGGTGAACTAGCTTAATTTGAATCACCTGTGGACTGCTTAACAAGCTGGGTTAACCCCTTGTCTACTGGAAAGCATGCATACTGCCATCTCCTACTAACATATACAGAGTCAATGACCCTGTCACATATCCCCCTTCCCAGCGTAACGTTACCGAGTGGAGCGGCCCGTGCACCGAGACTGTGCACCCTAGAGAGTGCATCAGCATTACCGTGCAGTATGCCTGGCCGATGTTGGACCGTGAAGTTGAAAGGTTGCAACGACAAAAACCAACGGGTAACTCTCGAGTTCTTTTCTTTATTTCTATGCATCCACTGTAGGGGTGCGTGATCTGTAACGAGTGTAAAAGATCTGCCTAAAAGGTAATATTTCAATGTGTCTGTTGCCCACTTTACGGCCATACACTCTTTTTCTACTGTGCCATATCTTTGTTCGCTGGGACACAATTTGCGACTTAAATAGAGGACCGGGTGTTCCTCTTCTCCTACAAACTGGGACAGTACTGCTTCGAGACCTACATCGGAGGCGTCCGTTTGCAGAAAAAACTCCTTCGTAAAATCCGGGGCTACCAAGACTGGGTGACTACAGAGCACTGTACGCAGATCTAAAAATGCGGTCTCAGCATTACTGTTCCATTTTACAACATCAGGTGCCTTTGCCTTTACTAAATCTGAAAGCTGTGCCGCCCGGGTTGCAAAATGGGGTATAAATCGCCTGTAGTAACCTACAATGCCTAGAAATGTCCTAACCTGTTTTTTTTTAAGGGGACAGGGCCAACTCTCAATGGCTTCAACTTTATTGAGCTGAGGTTTTACTGTCCCTCTTCCCACAACATAGCCAAGATATTTTGCTTCTGCTAGGCTGACTGAACATTTAGCTGGGTTGGCTGTAAGACCCGCCTCCCGAAAGGTTCTCAGCACTGCCTCAACCTTTTGTAGATGTGAGTCCCAATCTGGACTATGAATTACCACATCGTCTAAGTACGCTGAGGCGTAGTTCGAGTGGGGGGGGGGGGGTGTAACAACTTATTCATCAACCTTTGGAAGGTTGCAGGTGCCCTATGAAGGCCAAAGGGTAAGACAGTATACTGGAAAAGACCAACAGGTGTGGAGAAGGCCATTTTCTCTTTTGCTGAACTTGTTAAGGGGATATGGCAATAACCCTTTGTAAGATCTAAAGTGGTTAGAAAACGGGCCCTCGCGAACCTCTCAATTAACTCGTCTACCCGCGGCATAGGATAGGCATCAAACTTCGAGACTTCATTTACTTTTCTAAAGTCATTACAGAACCGTATTGACCCATCTGGCTTAGGTACCAAGACAATAGGGCTGGACCATTGACTATGGGACTCCTCAATTACGCCTAACTCAAGTATCTTCTTTACCTCTGACTGAATAGCCCCTCTTCTGGCTTCTGGGATTCTATAGGGTCTTATCTTAACGGCTACGCCCGGCTTGGTGACGATATCATGGGAAATCACCCTAGTTTTCCCTGGTACGCTGGAAAATACATCCCTGTTCCTTTTTACCAAGTCTACAGCTTCTCTATATTGTTCAGGAGTGAGTTCTGCCGATATCCGAACAAGTGGTTCCTCCCCTTTCCCGGATTTATTAGCTACTACCATCAGACATACCTCTCTATCCTTCCAGGATTTTAATAGATTTGCTCTACCTTCCTTCGATCTGGCTGTCGAATTTTATAATTCACCGGGCCGACCTGTTCTAGAACATCAAATGGCCCTTGCCAATGTGATAACAGCTTGCTTTCGGCCGTGGGAACAAGCACCATTACTCGGTCCCCTGGTCGGAAGTTGCGAACCGTAGCCTGTCTGTTGTAAAGGTTCTGTTAGGCCCTCTGTGCCTCTTCTAAATGTTGTCTGACTATGGGGGTGATATGCGCAATGCGTTCTTTTAAATCTTCCACAAATTGGACGACATTTTTCCCTGGAACAACTTGTTGCTCCCATTCTTCTTTGAGGCTATCCAGAATCCCTCTTGGGCGTCTCCCATACAGGAGTTCAAATGGGGAAAACCCTGTAGAGGCCTGTGGCACCTCTCGGATAGCAAACAAGAGATAAGGCAACAAGGTGTCCCAGTTCTTCTCATCACTAGCAACCACCTTTCTCAACATCATCTTCAGAGTTTTATTAAATCGTTCTACCAGTCCGTCCGTTTGCGGATGGTAAACAGAGGTTCTTAGGGACTGTATTTTTAGCACTACACATAAGTCTCGCATAAGCTTAGATGTAAACGAAGTACCCTGATCTGTCAAAATTTCCTTCGGTATCCTGAGTCGGGAGAATACCTGTAACAATTCCTTAGCTATAGCTTTGGAGGAAGTATTACGTAAAGGCAGCGCCTCTGGATAGCGAGTGGCATAGTCTTGGATCACTAGGATGTATTGATGACCCTTGGCAGATTTCTCCAAGGGACCCACTATATCCATGGCGATCCTCTCAAATGGGATCTCAATAATAGGCATAGGGATCAATGGGGCCCTCAAACTTGGTCGGGGGGGCTGTCAACTGACACTCGGGACAAGAGGCACAGAATCTCTTTCCTGCATTATATATCCCTGGCCAGTAAAATCTTTTTAGGATTCTTTGCTGTGTCTTCTCTACTCCCAGATGACCCCCCAATAAGTGAGAGTGTGCTAGCTCCAGGACCTTCCTTACTAACGAACTGGGTACTAGCAATTTTTCTATTTCTTGGCCCTCCTCTTGGCTCACATGGTATAACAAATCATTTTTAATACAAAAAAAGGGATAGGATTCCTTGGTTGTCCCTTCTACCGGGACCCCATTAACTTCTACCGCCTGGCTAAACCCATTTTTCAACTGGGGATAATTAGCCTGCTCCCTACCAAAGTTAGTCAGGGAAAGTTCTAGACTTTCAAAATCTTCCTCATCTGTAGTTTGGCCGGTTACCTCCACAGGTGACTCGGACACCTGAGCATCAACAGGCTGTCTCGGACAACTCCTCTCCCTGTGGTCTCCCTCCGTTAGGAGTAGTGGCCAGTGCTAACTGGGGTGGGGGCGTACCTCTTTTTTTTTTTCCTTCCTACATTTTCGTTTTGACTTAGGAGTTTTAGACACCTCAGAGACTAATTTGGGGTCTGTAAATGGAAAAAGCTCATCTGGAGTAGGATTGTTTAAGGTGAGCTGTCCTCTGATCAGGGTGTCAAAACCAGGGAAATTACAGCCTAACACTAGGGAATGGGTGGGGTAACTTTGGTACAATTGCTGCCGTAGTTTGGATGACTTGCCCCTCGACTTTCACTTTTATCAGTGTCGTGGTGTACGGAAGCGTACACCCATGCACACATAATACCCGCAACTTCTCACCCTGGTGTAACCGGAGAGGCTTAACCAACTTCCCCGATACCAAGCTAATATTACTCCCTGAGTCAACCAGGGCGGAGACGGGTTTACCATTTAAAATCACCGTGGTGAGAAAGTTGTGGGTACATTTTCCCTCGCGGGTCATACCTACCACTCCACAAAATTCAGACTTCACAGAGCCATACGCACACTCCATTGGCTCAGACAACTGTGGGCAGTGAGCCTTAATATGCCCCGTCTCCCCACACTCAAAACAAACAATTGGCCTAGTTCGTTCTTGAAACCCTTTCTGAGATTTAGAGTTTCTGTCCCTATCCGGGTTTTCTTCCTCCCGCTCAAATCGTGTGAACGGTCGTGGGTCCTGGCGCCAGCGCTGGCCTCTACCATTCGGGTTGGGACGTGGGTTGTGGTTTGGGAAAGGGGGGAGTGACAGTTCACGGGTAGCCAGAAACTGCTCCACTGCGCCTACCATGGCATCACAAGAGAGGGGATTTCCCTGCCCCACCCACCATTAAAGGTCCTGGGGTAAAGCTCGAATGAAGCGGTCGAACACCACCATATCAAGGATCCGTGTCGGGCTATATACCTCTGGTTTTAGCCACTTGGGATCTGGGTGGCTTCTGTTCCTGGTATCTCCACGTATGGAACCTCTGCGCACAAACTGCGGGAGTCACTCCAATCCTTGCAAGGATTTCGCTTTTCAGACAGTCATAGTCTGCTGCGGCTTCTTCGTCGAGGTCACAATACGCTTTTTGAGTTTCCCTCAGTAAAAAGGGTGCGATAATCCCAGCCCATTTGGAGCGGGCCCAACTTTCCCGGGAAGCGATTCGCTCAAAGGACCTGAGGTATCCCTCGACGTCATCGTGCTGCGTCATTTTCTGCAGGTACACGTTCGCCTGGACGGGCCGCGCCTGGGCCGTACTGGTCGAGTCCATTTTAGTCTGGGCCTGCTGCTCAATCAGCTGCCTCTGGGTTTCTGCGATAACGTCAAGCTGGGCTGCAAGTATCCGGTTTGTCTCGCGTTGTGCAGCCGCGCTTTCCTGTCCCTGTTTGTTAGCTTCCTGCTGAACAGCGGTGCTGTGCACTAAGGCCTTTACAACGTCCTCCATACTGATAGTTACCGCGTGGACAGGTCCCACCAGTCGCAATCGGTAGCTCCGCCCCTTTTACAGGGTGTTCAACATCCCACTTCTGACACCATGTGTGGCAGGATGGCCGTGGAAGTGAGGAGACAGCGCGACTTTTCTGGTGAAATAGCGCTGGTGGATTTATTTGTCCAAAAATGGTAACTAAAACAATGGGTACACTGTCCCTTTAATTAAATAATAACCTAACCCCGGTCGGGGCACTGACTAAACAAAAGTGCAGGCTATCTATCTGGCTGGCTAGCTAACCTAGTCCAGCCCAACAATGTTCAACAATACCAATTGGCTCCTTACCTGGGAGCTTTATTCCCCCTTGGGACAGGATCAATCTGAGCAGCTTGTGTCAGTCTGTCAACACTCCTCTGTCTTCTCTCTGTGCCTGAGAGAGACTGCCGCCCCAGAGGCATTTCCTCTTCCTGTTTTAAAGCAGGTGAACTAGCTTAATTTGAATCACCTGTGGACTGCTTAACAAGCTGGGTTAACCCCTCGTCTACTGGAAAGCATGCATACTGCCATCTCCTACTAACATATACAGAGTCAATGACCCTGTTACAATATATATATTGAAATTAATATCAATTCTGTGCTGTAGATTTTTATATATTTGCAGCATTTCTGTATGAAGCATTTATTTATTAGTTCTGTGCTATTTTATACACAATTGTATTAAATATGTTTAGTAAAGGTTTTAAAATGTTATTAAAATTGATTGTATGTAATTAGGAGGGCATGTTACTATTGGTAAGAAAGGTGTATATAAACGATAGAACAGTACATTGTCTCCAGACTCCTGACGAAGCCCATGGATGAAACGCGTTGCGTTTAGAACCAGGATAAGCATGCAGAGGGAGAAATACGGAGGTCCACATAACTGTTCCAACCAGCCAATCCAAATCTCGTGAGACCTCATGACGTCAAAACCAGGTGTGAGTGTGCAGGTGTTCCGCGGCGTTCCCCTGACTCGCGAGGAGGGAGAGAGGCACCAACTATCGCGGACTGGACGAGGACCGGCCTGATAAGACCCGTAAAGACCCTTGTACATTGTCCACAGAATTTGTACAACACGAGAATATGATTGTTGCATATTGACATGTTACATAAATCCACAATTATCATCTGCACTACTGGATTTCTTCTCTTTCCTCTCATCCTATGGGACCCCGAGGGAAGATCCCTGCTTGCTACACAAGAATAATTTGATTGATAAAGAACATTACAGTACATACAGTATGGTTGAATATCCATATTTATTTTCACATTACACATTTTATATTTATAATCACTTGTAATACTCTGCGCTCCCCTCCCTTTATTCCCCATTTTTACCTGGGAAGTTATCTGGGCCTGTTTTCCAAAGCACACCTGCGGCATCACTGAGGCAGTGACACAACGATATAAATGTCTGCAGGGCTCAAATAGATGATTTCCCGCTCTCTATAATATTAGGGGAAACTTTGCAAAACTATGTTTCACACAGCAATGTACAGCTGTCACCATGGGACTTTCGAACATTATGTCAAATTGGCCAGAAATGTATACTTTGATGGCTCTACTGGTAAGAAGGCTATTCCTAACAATTTGAGGAAAGCAATTTTAGATGAACTTGGTAAGCAGTATAAATGCACTACAGCAGAATTGAAGTCTGTGAAAGACAATCAATTCACTTTTATGGCTTCAAAGGACTGTTGACTGGACTAATCAGTGAATTAAACTGAAGAGTAAAACATGAAATTTTTTAATAATGCAGTTTTTAATACAGTAATTTTTTTTGTCAATGTTTAATCTTCGTTTTCATGCTATTATGTAGATTCTGGAAATATGGAAGTTATTACTAGTTTCTGTTTCTTTCGTAAGTGCGTTGCTAGGTAACTGTACGTGACACTGACTACTAATATGACCTTGCGTGAAATCTTTCTTTTGAAATACTTTTGCTTGATGTGTTAACATGTGATCCATCATATTTCACATTTGGGATTACACCTTTTTATTCTGACTTGTTTGAAAAATATGTGAGTTGTACTGTAATTTCGTTTCATCATGCAGACGTTGCTCACTATAGGAAAGATTAGCATACGTACAGTGCTTGAAACGGACTTCTGAACTGTGGGTTTCTGTTGCACTGGTAAATTTGTACCATTCCCCAAATTGATACTGTTGATGAAACACAGAAGGGTTGAGCATGTGCTAATTATAATTTTGGATCAGCTGATTAGAGATATTGTCTGCAGTGGCATACGTCTTTAGAGGTTATAAAATAGCATTTTTGTTGGAATTTAATGATAAATAACAAGGATTGAAATTGCTCATATCTGATTTGGATCGTGTTTGTGGTTGCTGCTAAAAACTGGCCCATGATCGGCATTTACAGTAAGACGAGCTCTTTGTTGTTCTGATATGTATTTGTCTTCTGGAATTTCTTTATTGTCAGCTCCAAGCTATGCTTCTGTAAGGATCCACGCTGCGGGTATACCCGCGTCCAGCGCATCCTTACCTTTTTCTCAGGCCATTCAGGCTCCCCGGTGGCATTCCCCGCTCCTGGCTGCTTTCCCTGCACCTCCTGCCCATGCGCGTCAGCCCTACGGGCGCGCACGCACCCTAGCCGCCATTGGTTGGCGCCGAGCGTCTGACTCCGCCCCCGCTGACGCGGCACACGCTCCTTGCGTGTCGCTGTTCGGGTCCCGTCAGCTCTGCCTCCCTGCTTCTCCCTCCTTACCTGACCCTTCCCCTGTCTGTCCCCTTCTTCTTTCTGCTCCTGGTTCCTCCGGTGCACCTTCCCCATGTTCCGCCTCCTCGGACGTCACGCACATGCCCGGCACGCCCCTTCCCCATCAGCCTTGCCTCTCAGGTCCTCCTTCCCTTTCTGTCCCTTCCCTTGTCCGTCCCTCAATTCCTCCCCTTACTCTGACCACTCCCTTTGCCTATAGCAACTCTCCTCTATCTGGGCCTTATCTTGCTAACTCCTCTGTCCCTCCCCTCACTCCCATTGGTGTCAAACTTCCACACTCTGCTCTCCTGTTAGGTTCCTCTTCGGGCCGCTCCTCCGTCACTCCACTTTCTCTGATTGGTCCCAGCCCCCTATATAATCCCTCTTCTCCATTTCCTCTTTGCTCTGTATAGCTTCTGTACCTTGGTGCTGTCTGCTGTTGCCTGACCTCTCTTGTCTTTTCAGTGCTGCCCCTGTCCCTGGAATCTTTGCTGACCTCCCTGGATTTGACCATTGCCTTGAACTCTACTACGCTGCTCTCTGGAACCCTTTGGACCTTGCTTTGGACTTCTACGCTGCAGACCTCTACAACCCTTGGACACGGCACACGGACAAACTACTTCGCTGCTCTCTCCACTCCACGACCCAGGCTTACGGACAATCGATTACGCTGCCCTCTCCAACCCACGACCCTTGGCATACGGATTTAACCCTTCTACGCCGGAGCTGTCAAGTACGGTATCATTTACATTCTTGTTACCCGGATCACCTACGCTACTACCACACTCCGGCCGTGCCCCTATTTGCTGCTAGGTGTGTGGTTTTACCCTTTCCACCTGTGACAACTCAGGAGACTCCTTCCTCTCCCTGTCCCTCTCTCCCATCTCCTGTTACCCTTTCTACTCCTTCCCACTCCTCTCCTTCATCTTCTACCTCTCTCTCCTTGCCGCAGCGCGTTCCCCGTAGGTCTTGCATACTCACGCGCTCCCTTAGCCCCTGCTTTAATCCTCCCCGCTCCCTCTCACCCGCGGTAGCTCCTTTACCTTCCCCTGTGGTGTCATCCGTCCCATTGCCTCCTCCTCGCGTGTTGCCCGCGGCGCGGTGTTCCACGCACCTGGTGACGCGTCCGGTGCATGCACCCCCTCAGCCCACTTGGGACACGCGTCCTCTGCCTTTGCTGGCCATCGCGCGGGCACAGGCCTCGTGCGCATTCCTTTCCTCTTGGCTCCGTCCCCCTCCTGCGGTCTTCCCCTGCTCCGTGCAGGCCGCGCCTGTGTTGCAACCTGTGCGCGCGCATCCCCAGCTTAGAGGGGGCGCGCGCACAGACTCTTCTTATCAGGTTCCCCCTGTCTCCGCCTCCCAAGCTGTTCAGGCCATTCCCCTGACTGCCCCTTCTGTCTCCTACTCTTCTCTCCCTGACCTATCTCCCACTTCTCTCTCTCAGAAGCGTGTGTGCAGAGCTCCCAGGCATTTGGTAAGGAATCACCTTTATTCTTTCTTTATTTGTTATATTTTGGTGTGGATCTGTGGGGGAGTATACTGTGAGTATACTGTGAGTTTTGTAGAGGGTTTTGGGTGTATTTTGGGTGTATTTTCAGGTTTAAAAACCGTTTTTGTTTTTTTTTTCACCCAGGGACTGCAGTAATTCAATCCCTGCACAGCTGCACTTTGGCTGGCTGGAAATTGTAGCTTTCAACCCTCTCCCCTCTCCCACTCCTGGTTGTTTTACTTCTAATTTCACTTAATTTTTCTAAGCCTGATTCCTCTTTTTCACTTGCAATTGGAGCTCTGTATCTTTCTTTAAAGACTTATAAATTGTGTGGCTTATTGCAACAGAGAGAGAGTAATAAGGTGAAAAAGAGAAAAACTACAGCAGGTTTTTAAAAGCTGTTTTTTTCCCCTTCCTTTGCAGAGAGGTTAATTGGTTCTTAAAAGGACAGTTCCTCTTTACACCTCTTTCTCTAAACACTACCTCCTCCCCTGACTAAAAGGCTTATTATTATCATGCCTAAGGGAAGTAGGAATAGTGCAGCAATGGGGGCCACACCCAGACACCGGACCCCAAAAACTGTGGCCCCTAGGAGCAACATTCATAGCCACAGCCCTATGCCTGGTCCTTCCATTGCCCTGGCCACACCTCCCCCAGCGCCTGTTAGCAGCGTGGCCCCTGCGGCCCCAGCTCAAACATGGGCGCAGGTAACAGCTGCAGGCGTTGACCTCAGCAACAACATTGCTGGGGCCACGCCCTGTGTGAGCAGGAAGCTTGGGGTGAGGTGCCCAATGTCACCTGGCCTTAGCATGGAAATTTATGTAAGGGCTGTGGCGGACGTTGTGGGTCCCTCTGCTGTGGTGGCGGCCAGCAAGATGTATGGGAGGGGCATTTTCTTCCTCCGTACGCTGGCTGCCACCCACACCCTGGTGCAGAAAGGGGGGACCTACATCCCTATAGAACCCATGGAGGGGTTAGGCACAAAGGTCATCCTTTCAAATGTGCCCCCCTTCATCCCAGACAGCCTCTTGCGGCCGCACCTGCAAACCCTGGGAGACATTAAGTCTCCTATATCAAAATTATCTTTGGGCTGCAGGGATAGGGCGCTGAGGCATGTGCTCTCATTTAGGCGGCAGGTACAGCTGCTGCCAGGGAGCACAGAATCTGTGGAGGGGTCCTTTAGGGTGCCCTACAAGGGCATTCAATACACTGTATTCTATGGCACGGAGGGGGTTAGGTGTTATTTGTGCAAGGAGCTGGGGCACACTCGTAGGAGTTGCCCCAAAGGGAACAGAAATCCCACTTCAGCTCCTGCACCCGCCCCTCCCTCTGCCAAGACACCCAGTACCGCTGTGCCTACCACAGCGGGGCCCTCGAGGGCCCAGGTCCCCACTGGGACCGTAAGAGATGTTGCTGTCCAATCCCGAACAGTGACATCTGTACCTCTCGCCAAAGAACAGAGAGAGAAGGAAAAACCCTCGAGGGCCTAGGTCCCCTCTGGGACCGCAGGAGATGTCGCTGTCCCATCTCGAACCGTGACATCTGCGCCCACCACAGAAGGGCCCTCGGGGGCCCAGGCCCCCCCTGGGACCACAGGAGATGTCGCTGCTCCATCTTGAGCATTGACATCTGCACATCTCCCCGGGGAGCGGAGGGGGTCACCCTGGAGCTGCCACCCTCTGTTGTCGTTGTCCCCCCCGGGAGGAGACACCCTGTGCCGCTGTGCCCACCGGAGCGGGGCCCTTGGGGGCCCAGGTCCCCCCTGGGACCGCAGGAGATGTCGCTGCCCCATCTCGGGCGGTGACGTCTGCACTTCTCCCCCCAAAAAAGAGGGAGAAGAAAAAAGTCACCCTGATGAAGTCACCCTCTGTTGTCGCTCTCTCCCCCCAGGAGCACCCTACTCCCAATGTAAGCATCATACAGGGTGCGGGGAAGCGGTGGGAAGCTCCTGCTGGGGAGGTAGCGGTACCCTTCTTTGGGGAATCAATCCCCAGGAAGAGGAAAACAAAAACTAATAACAAGAGGGTGATTGAGGAAGGCGAGGAGGGTGAACCGTATTACGTTCACCCTCAAAAGTCTGTCCGGCCCACAGGTTAGGATTAGCCAGTGTGAGCCGGACCCCATAAAGATGCAGCCCCCCCCCCTCGAAGATCTGGAGGGAATGCAGGAGGAGGTACCCGGCGTCCCTGGGGCGGATGATCAAAGTGCTCAACAACATGAGGCTTTGCCCCTAGAAATGGACGTTGGAGAGCCTTCCAACACCCATCACAGTTGGAGAACATCCCCCGGGTACCTGTGTTTCGGTGAATCTGCCGCACAGGACGCAGTTGTCTTCGGGGACTCGGAAGTCGGCCAGGATCCCCCTCTGGCTGTACCACCTTCGGGTGATGCACCTGAGGCTGAGTCAGGGATTGTGTCACCGGAGGGAGGGGATGGGCTATGCTGACCCCCATGGTTGAAGATTTGGAGGATGGAGCGGGGGAGGCAGGGGATGCTTTAGCGAGCGCTTCGGGTTACACCTGGAGGATGTCTGACATGAGCCCTCTTTTTGGGGAGTCTTGGTCTTTGTCAGAGATGACTGACAGGCTGGACTCTCTCCTTGGGGTGCTTGCTGAGGATTGCCCTCCCACGGTTGGTGAGCGCCCTCCCGCGGTTGGTGAGTGCCCTACTGCAGTTGGTGAGTGCCCTACTGCGGTTGGTGGGTGCCCTACTGCAGTTGGTGAGTGCCCTCCCGTGGTTGGTGAGTGCCCTCCCGTGGTTGGTGAGTGCCCTCCCGTGGTTGGTGAGTGCCCTCCCATGGTTGGTGCGAACACCTGTGGCTTCCCTTTTAGCCACACGGCGATAGAGGAGATTAGGAGAGCACTGGGTGCCTCTGTGGTCCCCGAGGACTCTCGGGAGACTACTGCCTCCGCCATGCCGCCACCAGCTTCCCCTGAACATCCTGCTTCGGGGATGGATGTGGAGGGTATAGTGGACACCCTCGAGGAAACACCGAAGAGGGGATCCACTCTAAGGCTGAGAAAGACCCCCGCTGAGAAGGGCGGGGGCCTTGAGTTCTTCAGCCAAGAGGAGCCCAGGGAGTTGGGGCTCAGTGAGGAGTCCTCTGGCACCGTGGAGTCGGTGGACTCCTTGAGCCCCGTTATCCCTGCCCAGGAGCTAGATGAGTTCCTGGAAGATACCCTTCACAAGCACGGAAAAAAGAAGGTGAAGTTGGCCCTCAAAAAGTGGAAGGATGCTTCGTTCATTCTCCACTCTCTTTTAGTATACATCTGGGCCAAGCACAAGGCCAAAATCTCCGGGACAAACGAACATGTTCGTGTCTTGAAGTTTAACAAACTGATGCGAGAGCACGTAAAGGCTTCTCGGGGTATAGTACCCTGAGCGTCTGTGGGAAGGAAAACTCTTGACTACCAATGGCTTTGAGCATCGGTACGCTTAATGTTAACGGCTGTAAGGACGGGTTTAGCAAGTTCCAGGTACTCTCCTTTTTACAGAAGGGAAAGTATTCTGTGAGTTTCCTGCAGGAAACCCATACCACTCTGAAGCCAGCTGGCATCTGGAGTGGCGAGGCAAGGTCTTCTTCAGCCACCTCACTTCGACATCTTGTGGGGTGGTGACCTGTTCTCTGAGTCCTTTCAACCAGAGCTACTGCTTGCCAAAACTGTTGTTCCAGGTCGCCTGTTGCATCTCAGGGTCCGGCACGAGGACTACATGTTTAATTTCTTGAACGTGTATGCTCATGCCACCGGACCCCTGAGAAGGCAGTTCTTCGTCAGAATGTCTGAATACCTGGAGACAGTCGATGCGGACAAACACGTGGTGCTCGGGGGTGATTTCAACTGCACCCTCGAGGCTCTGAAAGACCGGAATGGCCCCGGAGACACACCCGTGTTCTGCGTCCGCCTTGCGGGAGGTCATCACCCGCTACTCCTTGGTAGACGTCTGGCGAGAACAACATCCCGAGGCATCCACTGAGTTCACCCATGTTAGGGTGTTTAGGGGTGAACGGATTTCCTGGTCCCGGATCGACAGGCTGTATATATCCAGCCACAGCCTGTCGCGAACCCAGTCCAGTACCATTAGGCTGGCGCCGTTTTCGGACCACAATTGTGCGTCCGTGATGGTGGCGCAATACGTTGTTGGAGGACATGGGGTTTGCGACGTCGGTCCGAGACTTTTGGATGGCCTGGAGAGGTTGCAGATAAGACTTTGCCACGTTAGAGCAGTGGTGGGACGTGGGTAAGGTTCATCTGCGCCTCGTTTGTCAGGAGTACACCAAAGGTGCCAGCAGGCGGCGCGATGCTGAGATTGAGGCCCTCAGGGAAGAGGTGCTCGATCTAGAGAAGCGGCTGTCTGTAGCAGGAGACCAATACTTGCAGTGTGCGTACGTGGAGAGGAAGTGCGCTCCGGGACTTGGAAGATCGGAGAGCTCGGGGGGCGTATGTGCGATCCCGCATCCACTTCCTTCGTGAGATGGGTCGCGGGTCGCGCCTCTTCTACGCGCTGGAGAAAAAGAGGGGAAACCATAAACATATCACCTGCTTGCTAGCAGAAGACGGTACCCCTCTGACTGACCCGGAGAGCATCCGGGACAGAACCCGGAGATTCTACATAGACCTTTTCTCTCCGGAGTCCATCCAGCCAGACGCATGCAGGGTCTTATGGGAGGGGCTTCCCACGGTCGGCGAGGGTGGAAGGGAGCGGTTTGAGTTACCTTTGACTCTGGCCGAGCTCTCTGAAGCCCTCAGTCTCATGTCCCACGGAAAAACGCCAGGGCTAGACAGGCTGACTGTGGAGTTCTTCCGGTTTTTCTGGGAGATGCTGGGACCTGACTTCACCGAGGTCCTGGCCGAAGCCCTGGAGACCGGTGAGATGCCCCTTTCATGTCGGCGGGCAATACTGTCTATGCTGCCGAAGAAGGGGGATCTCTGCCAGATCTCTAACTGGCGACCGGTCTCACTGCTAAGCCCGGACTATAAGATCGTAGCCAAAGAGTTCTCGCTGAGGCACAAGTCGGTGCTGGCAGAGGTGATTCACCCCGACCAGTCCTATACTGTCCCGGGCCGAAGTATTCATGACAACATTTTTCTGGTCTGGGACCTGCTACATCACGCGCAGAGAACTGGTCTGTCACTCGCCCTCCTGTCCCTAGATCAGGAGAAGGCGTTTGACAGGGTGGATCACCGTTACCTCATGCAGACCCTGCGGGAGTTTGGCTTTGGCCCACAATTTGTGGGCTTTCTCCAGATGCTGTACGCCTCTGCAGAGTGTCTGGTGAAGATCAATTGGTCCCTGATGGCACCTTTTGTGTTTGGTCGGGGAGTACGTCAAGGGTGCCCCCTGTCTGGGCAACTGTACGCGCTGCCCATTGAGCCCTTCCTCTGCCTACTGAGGAGGAGGCTCACTGGGCTGGTGCTGCGGGAGCCTGACATGCGGGTAATCCTGTCGGCTTATGCCGATGACGTGCTCCTCGTGGCCCAGGACCTAGATGATCTAGAGCGGGCGCAAGCGTGCCAAGAGGTCTACACCGCGGCCTCTTCTGCTCGGATCAACTGGTCCAAGTGCTCTGGCATTTTGGTGGGTCCCTGGCAGGTGGACTCTTTGCCCCCCACATTTCATAATGCCTCGTGGGGGAGCGATACTCTCAAATATCTAGGAGTCTACCTGTCTGCTGCGGAGAACCCAGCCCCAGAAAACTTCAGTGATCTTGAGGAACGGGTCATTGCTCATCTGGGGTCCTGGGTGTATTTGTCGAGAATGCTTCCCTCGGGGGAAGAACCCTGGTGATCAACCAGCTGGTGGCCAGTCAGATATGGCACCGGCTGATAGCCATGGGTCCGCCCCCCGAATTTATCAACAAGATCCAGAGGAGGTTGATGGATTTTCTCTGGATGGGGAAGCATTGGGTCTCTGTGGGAGTTGTGTGCCTTCCTTTGGAGAAGGGTGGACAGGGAGTGGTGTGTGTCCGCTCCCAGTTACACACTTTCTGCCTCCAATACCTGCAGAGATACCTATTCGCAGATCCGTCTCCGCAGTGGTGTCAGCTGGCAACCAGTTTCTTTCGCCAGCTGCGCAATATAAGGTATGACCGGCAACTGTTTATCATCAGGCCCGAGGGTTTAGGTAGAGACCTCTCGGTGCTGCCGGCATACTACCGGGACTTACTTAAGGCCTGGAAACTGGTCTCCGCGACCAGAAAGGAACAGGCGGTGGGGGTTGATTTCCTCGCCGAGCCCCTGCTGTATAATCCGGCAGTGAGGGCTCGGATGTTGAATTCACCCTCTATTTGCCGCCGGCTAATCCTGGCGCAGGTGACCAGAGTCGGGGATCTCCTGGACTTTGAGCGGCAAGACTGGGTTAGGGCAGAGGTGCTCGCACCCCGTATGGGTCTGCGTACTGCCCGCGTCCCTCATCGTTTGATCCGGGAGATTAAAGATGCCATCCACCCCGACTCACGCACCTTCATTGAGGGGGTATTGCAGACCGGAGAGCCTTGTCAACCTATCAACTTCAGCTCTCTGGATCTTTGCGTGGAACCAAAGCCACGGCAACCCCCTCGGGCTCCTCTCTCCCCCAACCTCAGCAGGTTGGGGGATATGTCACCGGCATGTTTCCGCGGCATGCCGAGGAAAGTCCTGTATTCTCTAGTGCTCCATATAGTGCACTACCTCGCCCTTGTCACCCACCCCGATACTATTTGGAGGCGGGTATTTCCTGCAAACGAGGGCGAGAGACCCCGGTGGAAGGAACTCTATTCAGGTTTGGTTCCCCGTCCCGCCGGGTATTTGAGTTGGAGGGTCCTCCACGGTGCACTGAGCACAGGAGAGTATTTGGCACATTTCACGGACTCCCCCGCCGCCTGTCCCTTCTGTGGCGAGCGGGAGTCCGTGTATCACATTTATTTGAACTGCGCCAGACTGCAGCCCCTCTTATCCACCTTGAGGAGCCTTCTCCTGCAGTTATCAGTTCTGGCTACATTTTCCCCCTCATCTTTTTATTTTTGGGTGCCCAGTGTCCCGAGACAATAAGCCTAGGGATCTCCTAGTCAACCTGCTCCTGGCAGTGGCTAAGGTAGCCATTTACAAGACCAGGAGACAGTGTTTGGAGAGAGGGGTCCCAACGAACATCGTGGCAGTGTTCCGGGCGCTGGTGCACTCCCGTATTCAGGCAGAGTTCACGTACGCCAAGTCCACTGGGACGGTTTCGGAGTTTGCCTCCCAGTGGGCGTCAGGCGGGGTGCTCTGCTCGGTGTCCCCTACTTTGGATTCTGTTGAATTAATTCTAAATTTTTAGTGCACTTTATTTTTATTTACAGTGCACTTGCTGGTTCAATTTAATATTTGTTTGACTGGTTTTTCTTTGTTCTACTTTGCAACAAGTAGAATTGCTGTTCAACAAACCAGATCAAAATAGACCCACTTCTCTCTCTACTCCTCCCCTCTCTGTCATTGGTGCACCTTCCTTTATAATCCCTGTCTGTCCACCTCTTCCTCGCTCTGCATAGTTCCTGTTTCCCTGTGTGTACCTGACCTATGCTGTGCTCCCTCTGTGCTCCTGTGATTACCTGCTCCTGTGTTACTTTGGATTTCCCTGGCTTTGACCCCTGCTCTCCCTGGACTACTCTGCTCTCTGGTATCCCTTTGAACCCTGCTACGCATACGACTCCGCTGACCTCTGGCTTCCTAGGACTTGGCTTGCCCTCTGACGACTCTACCCTCTGGATCCCTGAACATTGGCAAACGGACACGACTATTCTCACGGACACTCCCCAAGCGTTGCAAGTATACACTAACAACTCTTCCAACAGGCCCAGCAACGCTATACCACACTCTGGGCTTTGCTCCCACTGCTGTGGGTGTGTGGTATCATACCGTTCCCACCTCAGTACTGGGGTCTAGCTTGGTCTGCGGGCATACAGGCGTGACACCACCTCAGTCCCGGGGTCTCGCCTGGCTTGTGGGCAGGCCGAGCGTTACAGCTTCCAAACAAGTAGCATAAGATCAGTGTTGTATATGCATAGGAATGGTAATTACAAATAGCATCACCCTAATTAACCATTTACTATGCACAGAACGATTCGCTTGACTTTTCTGTTTCATTGACACAGATTCACTATACAGCCTAAAAATTAGGATTGCTTGCGTTCACACTACATTCATGCCAACAATTAAATGTAACATTGCATAGATATGGTCCAACATAAACTACAAGCCTACTGATTACATTATTTAACTAATATTATTATTTTACTCTAAGTAAATATCTCCCAAATGTTGTGATAGAAAGGAGATAGACCCATGGGAAGAAAAGTATTTCTATTCTGAAAGGTTTGTAGATTCATGGGACATGCTCCAAGTGAAAGTGGACATTTAACAAATTAGGATATTGGGAATACAAAGACAGAGATGATACAGGTTTTAAAGTTTACCAATCATACCTTAAATAAGTTAAGTTGGGTTAAACAGTGACAAAAACCATCCACTGTATAGCATACAGCAAATGAAAATATCACTTGTGAGCACATTCACGTCTCCGACTGGTCTGCAATCCTGCTTTCACCTATTATCTCCTAGCATACAGTGCTTCCACTGCAGCACTGGATTCTGGGAAATGACATGCAAATGAGCACACGTGTCACTGCTTGTATTTTGACATGGGCCCTTATAAACATATGCTTGTCGCATTACATAGCTTTTCAGCACGGCCTGGGTTAATATGCATTGCCAGTAAACCTACTCACAGACAGCTGTTTCGACCTTTTAGGGTGAACCCTAAAAGGTCGAAACAGCTGTCTGTGAGTAGGTTTTGTCAGTGTGACGCTGGTTATACTGTCTTTGCAATTTAAAGCTGGGATAGGTTTCAACGACACATTAAATAATTTATGGTGGTTAAAAACGTGACATTATCCCTCCACTGTATAGCATACAGCAAATGAAAATATCTCTCGTGAACACATTCACATGTCTCAGACAGGTCTGCAACCCTGTTTTTGCAATTAATACAGTCACCAGTTTCTATGCATCTGTGTTACTCCTAGTGGTAGGACATGGAGATAGATATTACATAGATGTAGATTATAGAAAACAACAGTGATGAGATGGTAGCTTCAAAGGAGAAATATAGGTCAGAAAAGTGAGTGTTGATCTGCCATGTTGTGTAGCATCTATTTGTAGCATCTATTTGTAGCAATAGCTCCTATTTGATAGGAATAAATGTTTTATGTGGCCTTGATGAGGAATTTACAGAATAAATGACTAGGCATGAGGTGCAGATTTCCCTTTACCAAAATATTTTGCATAATTTCTCTCTGTCTCTTGAATAATGGTTTTCCATGGACACGAAATGTCTGCTGGGCTACAGAATCTCAAAGAGCCTTCTGTTTGCCAGCACAGTGCTGCGTGTGAATTATCTGGAAGCCCTTCATCCCATCTGTACTTCTCACCGGCGGTTGTTTTATGTAAATGAAATAGCATTCGGAGCACTGACATTAATTTTTATTTAATGCTAAATGCTGGAAAAGTGCCAGGCAGTAGAGATAAGATACAGCTGCTGTGTTTATTCTGTGCTTGCAAAGGCACAGCTTGCAAAAAATACACGTTAAAGGGAGAAATGGTGCACGTCTAATTGTCCTTACCCGGCTCTAAAGGAGGTCACATCAGATTAACTATAAACATCAGCAGTGCTCAGTCTCTCAGACCTTTTTCTTGGTGCTGGGTAGGTGCAGGCTGGGCGAGAATAAGCAGATAGGAACAAGATGGACGTCAGGAACTTTTATGAAACAAAAAGATGCTTTATTTGACATTCGGTGGTACTTAACCAAACTTGTGGCAAACAATAATACTCTGGACTTCTTCCCCTGGTAGTAGTAAAGGGGAAATGGTCAGTCTCTTGCATAGTGTTAGTAATGCTAAGACACATTGGGGTTCAAGCGCACATACCGTTATAGTGATAAACACAATAGTGGTAAGAATAAATGAATTTATTACATATGGAAGTAGTGTAGCTCCAGAAAAACGACTTAATCCAAAGTCCAAACAGGCACACTGAAGCCGGGGGTCAAGAGTGCAAATACTCCCAAGATTATGTGAAAAACAAGAAAAAATCACAACAGTGCAATTTCGTTGTGACCATTTAATTATTGCGGTGACGGTTCATAAGTATCTCACTCACAATTGTGAAGATGAATATGGGCGGTGCGGTTGTTCAGTGTCACCAACTCACAGAAGATTTCTTCAAATGATGTTGAAGGGCATCCCTCAGGAATAGTATAAGAAGGATGAATAGGTTCCCATATGTGAAGAACAGAACAGAGAGGACACAGATAGTATAGATTGTTTTTATATTGATAAAAGTAATGCACTTACAAAAAGTGCTGTAATTATAGGCATATGGACCACCCTGGGTCAAATAGTGGATGAGGACTGCAACACTACTTCATGATGTTTACACATGTGGTGGCCGTCCACAGGGAATGATGTCCAGGTACAGGAAGGGGAAAAGACCAAGGTAACTTGGCCAAGGATCCTCAGAATAGTTCACCATACACCTTGGTGGTCTCTAGATAGTCTGCACGATCAACCTACGCGTTTCACTCGTTGAGCTTTCTCAGGGGTAAAATTCTAGGCCATGTTCTCTTGGTATGAATAGCTTCGTCAGGAATCTCCTACATAGCGAAACACATCGAATTGAGGCCAGAACGGAGTGACATCGCGGGGAAAGGACACCCAGCTGACTTGGTGCTTCTTGCGGCCGCATTCAGGAGCACCAACTGCACAGCGCTCATATCCCATCAGGCGTGACTCAAGGGGAAGAAGGAGCAGTGAGAACATCTCTCGCCCAATTCTCTCTGTGTTTTAATGCTCTTTTATACTGCTGAAATTGTAAGTGTGCACTTGTGAAGTGCTTTTAACAGATTAAACTTTTGCACAGTCTGCGCTATGGTATCTTTCCATTTTTCTGCCTCAGTGCACCTTATCCACCTATCCTGCCTCTAGAGGGTCCTCTACGTGGGGCCACTGTTCCTGCACATTTAGTGTGACATGCTCTGTTTACTCACATTTATGTGAGTATAATGTTTGCGGATTAATGCCTTTGACGTATTGAGTTCCAACCACAGTGTTGCACTATTTTTTGTCCTGTTCTTCTCTTGCATATGTTGGTATCCCGCTCCCTCACCACATCCACCCACTGCATTCCAAGGAAAACGAAGACTTTTCTTAATGTGAAGGTTGAGTGGGTTTATTATAACGTATTCCAATTTCTATTAAATCATTGGTCATCTGGGCCTTTGAACAAATGTCTTTACCGCCTGCCATCACTGGGTGTCACTGTTTTACTCTCTTTTTTCCCATTCATAGTTGCACTACACCTAAGCGCCAGTCCTGTTATCTCTCTGTAATTTTTCCATCTGGCAGACAAACCAAATTCTATTTCGAATTGTACTAATATATGGAATTTCAATTTGCTTCCATAATGCTGTGATCTTGCATCTCGTTGCTGTTGTAAAATGAGCAACTCATTTATTTTCGACTCTGGCTAATCCCTCAGCTGGTTTGTTCAGCAGGAAAAGCCACGGGTCCATGGGAATGGTGATAACCAAGATTCTCTGTAGCCAATCTGTAATCTGCTCCCACAGGGGCACAACCTGAAGACAAGACCACAGCATATGTAGCAGATTCGCTCATTCTCCTCATTGTTTAGGGCACAATGGGGAGTAACCCAGAATACATTTTGATAATTTTAGTGGGGTGAGGTACCATCTCATTAAAACTTTATATGTGGTCTCCTTTACTGTTGTGCAAATCGAACTCTTTGCCCCCGCCAAAAAAATCTCACCCCATTCTTCCTCGAATAAAACTTCTCCCAAAGCTGACTCCCATTGGGACATTTACTGTAGCTTTCGGGAATACTCTGATCCCGAACAGGTCACTTCTTTGTACATTTGAGAGGTTAGTCCCCTAGTGTCTGTTTCCAATATACAGAGCTTTTTGAAAATTGTCAATGCGGGACGGGGCAGAAATTTGTTGTAGAATGCCCTTATCTGGAGGTATCTAAAAAATTCTGAATTGGGGATGTCTTTGTCTGACTTAATTTGTTCAAATGTTTCAATATTGATTCTACCCTCCTGATGTTTGAGTCTTAAAAACCCTTTTTGTTTCCAAATCGAAAAATCCTTTTTTTCAGACCTGTAGCAAAGTCAGGGTTGTCCAATAAGGGGGTCATTAAAGAGTGTTTGCTAGTTAGTGAGCACCCTAATTTAGAAGCCTCCCAAACGTCTAATGAGCTGGTCATCGAGGAAAGCGGTTTTTGCATGGACTTATGGGTCCTTTTGAGTAGCCAAATTAGGTCATGAAGCTCCAGATGGGCACACATATCCATCTCCACTGCCACACAACATTTAAGTGGAGGGTTGCCATGCCACTGTGCAATTTGACATAATTGGTCCGCTTTGTACTATGATAACTGTGAGGATTCGGGGGTCACGGCAGTCGCAGCATGACCCCCTCTTTACCTCCTACGGCTCCCGCTGCCGTGGGACGTCCTTGCCGCCGGCCCACCAGGTTCCCATGGATCTGAGGCTTCCCCGTCGTCCCAACGGGCCTCCACTGCCACGCAGGCACCCCGCACCCAGGCGGCTGCCATTTGTCCTGGGCGCGTGCTCTCCGACATTACAGAGCACGCGCCAGGCGAAGATAATTTATTCACTGCACTAACAGTGAAACCACGCCCCCAACTTTCACACAGGCTGCTACTCAAACCTAAAGCTCCCCACCTGGCTGCCTGTCATAGGAACCAATCCATCACAGTTCCTCGTGTTCCTCCCGGACTGCCCCCGCTCCCCATTGGTCAGCCACAGTATATACACTGGCGACACACTTTATTCGAGCTCGGCTAGTCCCACGAATTCGGGTATACCCGGGTGTATTGAGGTTTGTGACTGTTTTCTGCCCGAGTGCATTGGGTTATTTTCCAGGCAGGGATTGAAGCATTTTATTCCTGCTGGCTGCAATACTGCACAGTATATATATATATACTGCATTACAATTCAGGAATTTATGCCATCTGGTAGACATGCAAAGCATTGCAGCCTATTAAATCCTAATCATTATCATTTAACAGATCAGCCGCCCGTCAGCCAGGCATGAACCCAGGCTGGGAAGGCAAACGCAACGGGGCTTGTCAGAGGTGAGGAGCGGCGCATTCCAGGTATCTGCCAGGTACATACTGGGTATTTGCTCGAATAAAGTGTGTCGGTGCAGTAGTACCTGTCTTACCTCTCTCACATGGCTCGACATAGTCTCTGCTTACGGACGCCTATTCTGGCTCTCCCTTAGCTCTTTGTTTATGTAGGTTGCGACCCGGCTTGGCGGACGTCCCTCTCTGGCTCTGCACCCTGTCTCCCACCTGACCTTGCAGCTTCTCTCATCCCTCGACCTCAGCTTGGACCTCGACCTCCCGGATCTCTCTCTCCCTGACCTTGGCTAACGGCAATGACTTCGTCTCTTCTGTACCGGTACCGGCAAGTATTGCTACACCTATTCGCACCTGGCCTGGCAACGCCGAAACACCACACTCCGGACACGCTCCTTCTGCTGCGGGTGCGTGCACATATACGTCCTCACCTCAGTATAAGGGACGAGTCTGGTCTGCGGGCAGCACCAGCGTAACATTATGTCGAGCCCACAAGACGCAGACCAGACTGACATGGCCTCCATGATGACGGCCATGTATCAACAAGTCCAGGCCCTAACTGATCAAATGGCTCTCCTCACTCAACAGGTACAGGACCTTTCATTTCAGGCACCACTTGTGGCCGCACTGTCGCTGTCGGCAGAACCAGTATCCGCTGCGACCTGAGGCCCAAAGATCCCGGCACCTAAACCGTACATGGGGGATCTGCACGCCTGTCGCGGGATTCCCAATCAATGCGAGATCCAGTTTGAGATGGCCCCGCAGCAGTATTCCACTGGTCGTAAGAAAGTATATGTGTACAGCCTACTCACAGGGAATGCGCTGGCATGGGCCTCCCCGATTTGGGAACTACGTCCCAAAATCACCCGCGATTACGCGGCCATTAGACGAGACTTTCCTCAGGTCTTCGATAACCCCGCACGCCAAGAAACTGCCTCTGACTCTTTGCTTGAGCTTTCTCAGGGACGTCATTCCGTGGCCCAGTACGCTTTGTAGTTCAGGACCATAGCAGCTGAGACACAATGGGACCAGGAGGCTTTAGTCTCAGTCTTCTGGTGGGGCTTAACGGATTCTGTGAAGGACGAGCTCGCCTCTCAACCCAGGCCAGGGTTTCTGGAGGAACTCATCTCCCAAGCCAATCGAGTGGATCAGCGCCTTCAGGTACGCCGCGCTCAGCGCCAGCATCCCCGATTTACGCCCTTCCGTGCTCCTTTTCCCAGATTCTCTTCAACCACAGGACCTGCCGTCTCCCCGCAGCCCGCTCTGGAGGCTCCAGAGCCGATGCAACTCAGAGTCCAACATCCCCGGGCACCGATACGACAATTTCGCAGAGCCGGTTGGTTATGTTACTACTGCGGATCTTCCGAGCATCTGCTCCGTGAATGCCCACTGTGTCCAGGAAACGACCAAGCACAGTGAGTACGAAGGGGCTCTCCCTTGGCGCCAACTTCCCTTGTCCCCTTCCCAAAAGTGAACTTCCCAAGAAGTTGACCATTCCTGTCTCCCTCTCTGGTCCTACCTTCCGCACTTCCACAGCTGCATTTATCGATTCCGGCGCAGGAGGAAATTTCGTTGACCAGACCTTCTCTGAACCAGATCCCACTCATTAGGAAGAAATCTCCCGTAGCCTTGGTAGGGATCGATGATCATCCACTCACCCTGGCTTACATCTCGTGGGGACCTGCCCTCTCACTCTTTCTTCGTCTTCCCACCAGGAGACCCTGACCTTGGATGTTATCCATGCGCCTGGAATACTGGTCACCCTTGGCTTACCTTGGTTGCAGCAGCACAATCCGCATATAAATTGGACCTCTCGAGATCCCATAGTCTGGAGGTCAAGGTCAGAGGAGTCACCCCCACCAGCTGTACCTTCACCTCAACTGCTGGCTAATACATCCAATCCCAAGGGAGACTTATCCGCCCCGTACGCTGATTTTTTGGATGTATTCAGCAAGACTCAATCCGAGCTACTACCCACTCACAGGTCGTATGATTGTCCGATTGACTTGGTACCTGGATACACTTTGCCCAAATCCAAATCCTACCCCCTTTCTCTGCCGGAGACGGAAGCCACGGACGAATATATTCGCGAGAACTTGAAGCGGGGCTTCATACGGCATTCCACTTCACCCACGGGGACTGGATTCTTCTTCGTTAAGAAGAAGGACGGTACTCTCAGACCGTGTATTGACTACAGGGGACTGAACCGCATCACGGTGAAGAACCGTTACCCACTTCCACTCATCTCTGAACTCTTCGACAGACTTCAAGGTGCTAACCTGTTTATCAAGCTAGATCTCCGCGGGGCATATAATCTCATTCGCATTGGGAAAGGTGACGAATGGCAGACAGCCTTCAACACCCGTAGCGGCCACTACGAATATCTCGTGATGCCTTTCGGCCTGTGCAACGCTCCGGCGGTCTTCCAGGACTTTATCAATGACATTTTTCGGGATGTCCTTAACCTTTTTGTTATTGTTTATCTGGACGACATTCTCATTTTTTCTAAGAATCTACAGGACCAAATCTCCCTTACGAAGTTCGTACTCTCCCGCCGCCGAGAGAACCGCTTGTTTGCCAAGATGGAGAATTGTCTTTTTCACCAGTCTTCCACCTCTTTTCTTGGGTATATTATTTCCAACAAGGGATTTGCCATGGACCCAGAGAAACTTAAAGCCGTAGTGGACTGGCCACAACCCAATTCCCTCAAATCCATTCAGCGGTTTCTAGGGTTTTCCAACTATTACCAGAAATTTATTCGCAATTTTTCCACCATCATAGCTCCGATCAGAGCACTAACCCAAAAAGGAGCCGATCCTTCGGCCTGTCACCTAAGGCAGTCACGGCTTTCAAAACTTTGAAACAAGCGTTTGTCTCTGCTCCCATTCTCCGACACCCGGACACCAATATTCCTTTTATCCTGGAGGTAGATGCCTCGAACACGGGGCCAGCGCAGTCCTATCCCAGAGATTTTCTCCCCAGGAGAAACGCCACCCTTGTGGGTTTTTCTCTAAGAAGTTTTCTCCAGCTGAGAGAAACTATGATTTGGGCAATAGGGAACTTTTGGCCGTCAAATTGGCTCTTCAGGAATGGAGGCATCTTCTGGAGGGGTCTAAAGAGCCGTTCACGATTCACACAGACCATTAAAATCTTTTGTATATAGAGAGCGCCCGCCGCTTTGGCTCCCGCCAAGCCCGCTGGTCGTTATTTTTCTCTAGGTTTAATTTTATTTAGTCCTACATTCCCGGCACCAAGAACGTCAAGGCAGATGCCCTCTCCAGACAGTATTCTTCTGAAGAGAGACCGGAGAAAACTACCGAGTCCATCCTTCCCAAGCAAAAGATCCTCGCGGTCACTGCTTTCAAGAATCTGGAAAAGATCATCAAGTCTCAAGAACACCTTCCTAGTGATCTCGAAGTTCTGAAGGATACTTTGTACGTAGACTCCAAATTTATTCCTGGGATTCTGGATCGGGGGCACACTTCCCGGGTAGCAGGACATGCGGGATTCAAAAAACTCTGGACCTCATCCGTCGCCTTCTGGTGGCCCAATATGGCCAAAACCATCGTTGAATTTACTCGGGCCTGTCCGGTATGTGCACGCAATAAGATACCTCGTCAAAAACCCCATGTCTTTACCCATTCCGGAGCGCCCCTGGTCCCACATAGCCATGGACTTTATTGTCGAATTGCCTAGGTCGAATGGCATGAACACCATTCTAGTAGTGTGGATCGTTTTTCCAAGATGGCACATTTCGTTCCTCTCAAAGGAGTACTGTATGCCTTTAATTCCTCCAGGAATTAATCCACTCGTGAGACGCCCTTCTTTATTAATTACGGATTCCATCCGGCTCGCCTGCCCATTTCCAATATCTCCTCTGGAGTACCAGCCGTGGATGAACGCATCACACTATTACAGGGCTCTTGGTCCAGAATACAATCAGCGCTTCAAAAGTCCTCCCAGACTTCGAAACTCCGGGCTCACCATCGTCGCCGACCTGCACCCAGTTACAAGCCAGGGGATAAGGTTTGGTTGGCTACAAGAAATATCCACCTCAAAACCCCGTCCCCTAAATTGGCACCTAGGTTTCTGGGCCCATTTCCTATCATGGAGCAGGTAAACCCGGTGGCCTTCCATCTTCAATTACCTCAAAGCATGAGAATTCCTAATGTTTTTCACACATCTCTTCTTAAACCGTTCATCTCCAGTCCCCTCTTTCCGGACCACACTCAAACCAGATCCAGTGATCATACAGGGCAACGCAGAGTACGAGGTCCAAGCTATAATAGATTCCTGTCTCTCGAGGGGTAAGGTCCAATTCTTGGTCCATTGGAAGGGCTTTGGACTCGAAGAAAGGTCTTGGGTACTTCTTAAAGACATTCACGCACCAGGACTTCTCAAACGCTTCCGTAAGAAGTTCCCATCCAAACCGTGGGAGGATCGTCCTGAGGCCGACCCTGAAGGGGGGGGTACTGTGAGGATTCGGGGGTCACGGCAGTCGCAGCGTGACCCCCCCTTACCACCTACGGCTCCCGCTGCCGTGGGACATCCTCGCTGCCTGTCCCACCAGGTTCCCATGGATCTGGGGCTTCCCTGTCGTCCCCGACGGGCCTTGGCTGCCCCGCAGGCACCCCGCACCCAGGCGGCTGCCATTTGTCCTGGGCGCGCGCTCTCCGACATTACAGAGAACGCGCCAGGCGAAGATAATTTATTCACTGCACTAACAGTGAAACCACGCCCCCAACTTTCCCACAGGCTGCTACTCAAACCTAAAGCTCCCCACCTGGCTGCCTGTCATAGGAATCAATCCATCACAGCTCCTCGTGTTCCTCCAGGACTGCCCCTTTCTCCCCATTGGTCAGCCACAGTATATAGTACCTGTCTTACCTCTCACACATGGCTCGACATAGTCTCTGCTTACGGACGTCTATTCTGGCTCTCCCTTAGGTCTTTGTTTATGCAGGTTGCGACCCGGCTTGGCGGACGTTCCTCTCTGGCTCTAGACCCCGGCTCCCACCTGACCTTGCAGCTTCTCTCATCCTTCGACCACAGGTTGGACTTCGACCTCCTGGATCTCTCTCTCCCTGACCTTGGCTAACGGCAACAACTTCGTCTCTTCTGTACCGGTACCGGCAAGGATTGCTACACCTATTCACACCTGGTCTGGCAACGCTGAAACACCACACTCCAGACACGCTCCTTCTGCTGCGGGTGCGTGCACATATACGTCCCCACCTCAGTATAAGGGACCAGTCTGGTCTGCGGGCAGCACTGGCGTAACAATAACAAGCAAGGTACCGCTAGTCCCCCTGCTAATGTTGGTCTCTGTAGGATCTTCCTCTTCACTCTTTGGGCCTTTTTCAGTAAAGGTTCATAAAAAGTATCTCCAGGGCATTTAAATCGGCGTTTTTTGGAGCGTTGCTATCACGGTATTCAGCAAGCCTTCAGTAAGCCGGTATCTCTTATGCTTTGAAATGTGACGGTCACGTGACACGGGGCATTTAAATGCAGAGAGATACCGGCACCCCATAATGGGGCCTGTATCTTGGGAAGCAGGGGGTCCCTGGACATAAAAAAAACGCCAATCAGATTGTGAGAACCAATTCCACAATCTGATTGGTTGTTGTACACCATGTGACCCCCTTTTGATGACATCACATACTTGACCTGTAATGACTCCGTCACATGGTGTACAACAATAAAATGATTTTTTTTTTTAAATGGGGGATTTAGTACCCACGATCTGAAATACCATGTGACGCCGGCCATTTTAGGTTTAGTGACATCATCTTAAAGGCAAATGAAGCACAGCCATTCTGTTTGGCTGGCATCATTCCCTTTAAATGACGTCACAAATTTTTTTTTAAGTTGGAGCAAAAACGTATCCTTTTCCAACCCTGAATTTGCCTGCGACACATATTCTATGCCCATCACTCTGAGAGTAAGCAAACATAGGCTAAGATTTACATAATTTCCCCAGTATCTCATCATTTTTTAGAAATTTCCAGTTGATTACCACTTTTCTTGATAACATTGCTGGCTGTTGTAAATTTTGTGACAATCGTCATTCTATCAGTGTCTTTAGCCAATGTGGGAATCTTAGGTACCTTATTGAAGGCATTTTGAATAACTTCTTTTGTATGCCCTCTTTTTAAGAAGCGTGTTTCTATTTCTCTTAATGTTTTATCCATTTGTGTTTTTTTGTCCACTATTCTCGTTGCTCTTATTTTTTGAGAAAATGGCAACATGTTCTTAAGTGATGTCAGATGGAAGCTTTTGGCCTGCAACATAGTGTTCCTGTCCGTTGGCTTTCTGTACAAATCCGTGGGCAATTTACCTTCACTTTTGGTTAATAAAACATCTAAAAATGAGATTTGCTCACTGCTCCAGCTTTTTGTAAAATTTACCTTTGGTGAGAAACTGTCAATGTAATAAAAAAAATTGTGTAAATTCTTCTGATGTGCCATTCCATAAAAAAAGAACATCATCTATATATCTGGAATAACAAAACATCTTTTTATAATAGAAAGTGGGAAAAATGAATCTCTCTTCAAAATCTGTCATAAAAAGAATAGCCTAGGATGGAGCAACATTGCTCCCCGTTGCTGTACCTGCAGTCTGTAAATAGAACACGTTTTCAAACTTAAAATACTTTTTATATAGGATAAAGTGCAACAACAACATGATGAAATCTACAGGAGGGTTGTTTTTATGTGTTGACTCAAGTTTTCTCCTAATTACATCCAAACCTTCTTCGTGGGGAATTATAGTGTAAAGGTTTGTAACATCCATTGTGACAAGTAGAATGTCTTTATACATAATTGGGGTTGCTCTAACTTAATTGAGAAAATAAAACGTATCTGTGATATATGATTGGCCTTTTAAAACCCATTGGTTGAAGGAACGTGTTCACATATACTGCTAATGGTTGATTAATAGAATTCGTGGCAGAAATAATTGGTCTACCAGGGGGATTATGGAGGGATTTGTGAATTTTTGGTAACAAATATAAAACAGGTCTTCTCGGATTTTTCATACTTACAACAAAAAACCAAAACAAATATTCTATTCTGCTCTCCTATTACATAAGTAGGATATAAATCAAGGTGCAATAGACGAAAATTACATATGCATAGTTTAACAAATTGGTCCCAAAGGGATCAAGAAAAAGACCCTCCAATTACAAGCACTCTATGATAGTGTATGGTTGATAAAGGTAAGTAATAGGAGTAAATATGGCTCTTACCGGATAAGTAGGGTCTTGATAAAATAAAAAATAATAATAATAATAATTTTTGATTTTATCAAGACCCTACTTATCCAGTAAGAGCCATACTTACAACAAAAAAACTCTTTTTCATTTAACCAAAGATTTAAAGCCAGGTTGCAGTATGCCTTTTATCTCTAGTTGATAACCTGGTATCGGGTCAAAGTCTAGTTTGGAATAACAGGTCACATCAGATAATTGCCTTAACGCTTCCAATCTATATTGGCTATAATTCTGGAGTAAAAGAGCACCTCCTTTGTCTGCTGTTTTAAAGATTATATTTTTGTTTTCAGTCAATTTTTGTATTAGATTTTTTTCTTTTAGTGTTAGATTAAAATGTGCGGTATGTTTATGCTTAAAATAATTATTCCTATCACTTTTAACCAAATTCATGAAAACATTTACAGCTGGATTTTTGAAAGGTGCAATAAATTTAGATTTTAATTTGCACTTGTCTTTTACCTGTGTTTTTTTGCTATTGCTCCTGCTTTGCCATAGTACTACTGGAAAAAAAAGATTTGAGGTTAAGGTTTCTTTCTAGCTTGAATAATTTCACCTCTACATCAAATCTGTTCGGGTAGGTGGTAGGAACAAAAGATGGACCTTTTGACAAAATAGAAATTTCCCTATTAGTTAGTTCATAATCAGACAGGTTAATAACCTAGATTATGCATACTTAAGTTGGTGAGACCGAAGAACCGGTGGTGTTCTGGGATTTCCCCTTGTTTTCCGTCCCTGGTTTTTGTAAGACCAGTTTTTCCTTTCCCTAAAAAACTTCCTTTTGGGGTTTGTAATTGTGATCCTTCGCCGATGAGGCTGTGTCGGAATCACTAGATGGCCCTGCTTCCCTTCTATTAAATTGTTTTGATCGTGTTGGGAAAGCCTGACGTCTATTCTATTTCTTTCAGTAATAAAGTGAGTTTTCTTTATAATCAATAATGACTTTTTAAATTTTTTTGTTTTTTAAAATGGATTGAATTGCTGTAATTTGTTTTTCAGCTCTTCTAATAATTGGACTGTCACATCATTTTGGTGGGTATGCTCCATTATTACTTCTATCTTAAGAATCTCATGTCTGATTTTGCTCAATTGAAAGCCAACCTCTTCTATAACCAAAAGGATGAGCTCTAGCGAGGCTTTATTTAAAATTTTGCACCAATTTTCACAAAATGCAGTAATGTCATTCCCTTTTGTAGGACGGTTCCTGATTCTGAAACCTCTACTGTAGGTATCAATTTCTGCTTGTAATCCCAAATGGGGATGCTTTAAGTGCTACAAATGCAGTGTTTGTAGTAGCTTAAACACTGGGGAACATTTTTTTCATCCATTGAGTGGCAACAAATATAAAGTTAAATGTTGGATAACGTGCACTACAAACAATGTAATTTACATGATAAAATGTCTGTGCTGTCTCTGTTATGTTGGTAAAACCATCAGAATGCTAAAGACTACTGTAGATACATTTAGTACAATATCAAGATTCCACATTCCACAGAAGAAACTATACTTATTAAACACTGTAGAGACCTAAAACATCCCATCTCCTCTCTCAGAGTGATGGGCATAGAATATGTCTCACAGGCAAATTCAAGGTTGGAAAAGGATATGTTTTTGCTCCAATGGTATTGGACATTCACACTTAATACAGTACATGGTAGGGGGCTGAATGATTATATCTCATTCAGTTCTTTTTTGACAGGAAGATAATGTTCTTCAAATTAACTTTATCCTGTGATAGGTTGCTGTTGCTGTGCCAGCCATACAGAGAGAGGACCAAAACTCAAGGTTTTCATTTGTTTTATTGATTGGACATGCTTGTGTACACTCTGTTTCATACTTACAAAAAGAGGCATTTTTATGTCTAAGCAGTTTACTTCCATTTTAAATAAAAATATTTTTTTTTAAACAAATTTATTTTTTATACATTCACACTAATCACTTGGGGTATGAGCTTCTTCCATTGTGACAAAAATACACAGTGCAATACCTATATATCTCTTGTAAAAAGGGTCATTTAGTTTAACCCTTTGGCAAAAGTGTCTTAAGCCTGCTGCCACTTACAAGGCTGACCAAAAGCAGGTCCTAACACTCACCTGGGTTAAAAAAATTATTTACCTGTATAATTACAGGAAGAATGATCACATTATACAGGTAATATTATAATGATTACATTATACAGGTCAATAAGAATTTTAGCCAGGTGAGTGTTAGGACCTGCTTTTGGTCATGCCTTGTAAGTGGCAGCAGGCTTAAGACGCTTTGGCCAAAGGGTTAAACTAAATGACCCTTTTTCCAAGAGATATATAGGTATTGCACTGTATATTTTTATCACAATGGAAGTAGCTTTGGGCATTTTTGTTTTTTGTTGTATACATTTACCCACACCCACTAGCACTCCTTTTGACACTTATATGCATATATATATATTATGTGGTTATGGTTGGGGTTTCTCAGAGCTTGTTGGGAATCTGTGTATTTTGCTAACTGTGTGCAGCTGGTCTCAGCTGCTTATGGGAGGGTAGTGGCCCCTCCCCCCCAAGGTTTAAGCTTGCCCCACCCCACTTTCCAAGTTGGCAGGTCAGTTTCATTTTGCCAGGTTATGACAGATCTAATGTAATCATTCTTCCTGTAATTATACAGGTAAATAAGAATTTTAATCCAGGTGAGTGTTAGGACCTGCTTTCGGTCATGCCTTGTAAGTGGCAGCAGGCTTAAGACGCTTTGGCCAAAGGGTTAAACTAAATGACCCTTTTTACAAGAGATATATAGGTATTGCACTGTGTATTTTTGTCACAATGGAAATAGCTTTGGGCATTTTTGTTTTTTGTTGTATACCTTAAGGGGAATAAAGTGAGCTTGCTTGGAGAAACGGTCCACCGCTACCAGGATGGTATTCATACCTTTGGATATCGGTAGTTCCACGATAAAATCCATGGATAGGTGGGTCCATGGATGATCTGGAATCGAAAGGGGTTGGAGTTACCCTGTTTGTCTTTTACGGGGAGTCTTATTTTGAGCACATGTAGGGCACATGGTGACAAATTCCTTGATATCCCTCCAAATTCCGGGCCACCAAAAGTTCTGTTCCAGCAGGTCGATTGTTCTCCTAGTACTGGGTCTCCAGAGCTCTTGGAGGAGTGACCCCATTCCAGTACCTTCCTATGATATGTAGGTGCAGTGAAAAGGCAACCGTATGGTATGTCGGACTAAGGTAAGGTATAAGGTATGTCGGACTGACCTTGAACGATGCTCTCCAAAGAATCAAAGGTATTTGCAGAGATTATGCATGCTGGGTGAAGTATAGTCTCCTCTCGGTCTTCAGCCTTGTCTTCCACCAGGAACTGATGGGAGAGGGTCTCTGCCATACGTACTTTGAGCCTGGTAGATACGAAATTATAAAATTGAACCGAGAAAAAAAAGTGACCATCGTGTTTGCCGTGACCCCAACTGATGAGCGCCTTCAATGCATAGGAGATTTTTGTGATCCGTCAGTATGGTGACTGAATTTTCAGTGCCCTCGAGCAGATGCCTCCATTCTTCTAAAGCCATTTTGATGGCCATGAGTTCCAGATTGCCTACATCATAGTTTTGTTCGGCAGAAGAGAATTTCTTGGAGAAGAAAGCGCACGGGTGAAGATTGGCCTGAGGTGTCTTCCTCTTGGACAATACTGCTCTGGCCCCGACATCAGATGCGTCCACATCAAGTGTGAAGGGTAAACCAGGGTCTGGGTGCACGAGGACAGGAGCTGACATGAAGGCTGTTTTCAGTCTCTCGAATGCTTGAATAGCAGCAGGAGACCATAAGGCGGAATCAGCACCTTTCTGTGTTAAGGCCGTAATGGGCGCTACTACAGAGGACAAGTTCTGTATGAATCTTTGGTAGTAGTTGGCGAAGCCTAGGAAGCCTTGTACGGCTTTCAGAGTCGTGGGACGGGGCCAATCCAAGACCTCTTTAACTTTGGCTGGATCCATGGCAAGGCCAGTATCAGAAATGATATAACCTAAAAAGGCTGTCGTGGTCTGATGGAACTGACACTTTTCTAATTTAGCAAATAGATTATTCTCTCGTAGACATAGAAGTACATGTTTAACATGACCAGGATGTTCCTGTATGGACTTGGAGAAGATTAGGATATCATCAAGGTAGACAATGACTTTTTAGTCAAGGAGGTCCCTGAAAATGTTGTTAACAAAGTCCTGGAATACTGCTGGTGCATTACAAATGCAGAATGGAATAACAAGGTATTCGTAATGTCCATCCCGGATGTTGAAGGCCATCTTCCACTCGTCCCCCTGATGGATTCTTACTAGATTGTAAGCTCCTTGTAAGTCCAGGTTGGTGAAGATTGTGGCCCCCTGCAGTCTGTCAAAGAGTTCAGAAATTAACGGTAAGGGGTACCGATTCTTTAGTGATCTTGTTAAGGCCCTGATAATTGATGCAGGGTCTGAGGGATCCATTCTTTTTCTTTACAAAGAAAAAAGCCACTATAGGGATTTCCGGATAAATCCCCCCTGTAGGTTCTCTAGAATATATTCCTACATGGCCTTGGTCTCTGGAGGAGATAATGAGTAGGAACATCCTCGCGGGGGAACCGAGCTGGACAGTAGATTGGTGGGGCAGTCGAATGACCGGTGGGGTGGTTGTTCCTCAGATTGGGCTTTGTTAAAGATGTGCTGGAAGTCAGAGTAGATTTCAGATAAGTGTATGTTTACCTGTTCCGGTATTGAAACCCGCTAATTTTTTGGAAGAGACGGAGCAGTTCTTCAAGCAATGAGAGCTCCATTGGAAGGGCTCCGAGTCAGTCCAGTCTATGCGAGGGTTATGCACTTGGAGCCATGGGATTCCAAGGATGACATTGACCGTAGGCGTATGGATGACATCCAATTTTATCCACTCTGTGTTAACCTGTCCTGTCCGCAACTGAAAGGAAATGGTTTGTAGAGATATAAATGCAGGTTGTAAGGGACGACCATCAATGGCCTCCAGTCCCACTGGGTGCTTCTTGTGTACCAAGTGAATTTTATTTCTCTCCGCGAATCCCTGGTCAATGAAATGACCCCCTGACCCGGAATCCAGAAAGGCCCGTGCGGTTGTATGGATGGTATTGCCGGTTAAAGTAACGGGGACTAGAATCTCAGTTGGCATTTTTTTTGGAGGAGAAGGAGATAGTGTTCCCAGTGTGATTCTCCTGGCTCTCACTGAGACTTGGTGTTTCCCGACTTGTGAGGACAAGTAAGCACCTGATGTCTGATGTTACCGCAGTATGGGTAGAGTCCAGCATTGCGTTTGCGTTGTTTCTCGCCGGGAGATAGCTTATTGCCGCTGAGTTGCATGGGTTCCTCCAGGTCCGGCAGAGACGGGTAACAGCCCCTGTGTAAAAACTATGAGGGGGTTGCATACCTTGCTTGCGCCGGATTCTTTAGGCTGTTCTTTTCTGTAGCCACTGGTCTACCTGGATGCATAGAGTGACAAGCTCCTCCAGTTCAGTGTAATGTTCCTGTGGCGCAAGTTTGTCCTTCAGATTCTCGGAGAGGCCTTGCCAGAAGGCGGCTGTCAACGCCTCATCATTCCAACTGGTTTTTGCGGCTATGGTGTGGAACTCGAGAGCGTACTGGGCCACGGGACGGGTACCTTGGGAGATATGTTAAAGGGATGTGGCAGCAGTTACCTTGCGTCCGGGTGTGTCAAATATTCGGCGGAACTCCTTTGTGAAGCATACAATGTTGCTGGTGAGGTCCGACCTCAGTTCCCAGATGGGTGGGGCCCACGCCAGAGCGTTGTCAATCAATAAAGAAATGATATATGCCTCTTTAGATCGCTGAGACATGAAACGAGAAGGCATCAGTTCAAATTGGAAGAAGCATTGGTTAAGAAAACTGCGACAACCATGTGGGTCATGACCATAGCGATTGTGGGTAGGTAGTCATGGTTCGGAGGCTGTGGCCACAGGAATGGGAGCAGATCTGTCACCCCAGGGGACACAGATTAGAAAGGGGGACATTGCATCTGATCAGTGATGGATTGAACCGTCTGTTGGAGCAGCTCCATGGTTATTCTGTCAAACATGTTGGCGTGCGTGCTCAAGACTCGACCCACCTCAGCGTGGTCCATGTTTGTGGGGCTGAGCATGTTGTAACGGGTGCTCACCACAAACAAGATGGGACCGCGATGCCGAGGTGGGGATGTTATTATACACCGACCTCCCGGCGCGTGAGCTACAGTGGTGTTTCATGCCAAGTGAATTTGACGACATATTTGCCTACAAACCAGGGAATTCTATTGCGATTGCAAACAATGGGCTTATTGTTTATCATTTGAAAATGGTCGATCTGACTCTTTGGCTGATATAATGTAGAATAAGCCCCTAAAGAAAAGAAGAGAGAGACAAACAAGAACACTTACCTTACCTCTCCCCAACAATCTAAATTCTCAAAATCTCAAATATGTTTTTAAAAGGTAATTCATTTACTCCAAAGTACAAACATTTTTGAAAAAGTTGAATAATTATACAAGATGCTGGTGCTAGTAAATATACAACAAATACACTAACATACAAGTGTATGGATGTTAATGCACAGTAAGAGAACTTAGGATACACTATCAATGCACACATCAAAAACATTAGAATCAATCTCACTGTGGGAGGGGGGGGGACAGAGGAATATGGTGGGGGTCTTGCAGCTTGTGCTATGCTTGGTAGTCTGCTCCTGCTTCACTGCACTACACATTTAAATCTGTGGGAACTTCCTGCTTATAGCCCCTGTGGAAGTTTCCTGGTGACAGCGAGGCTCCTGAAAGTGACATCATCCAAACGGATAGCAGTGAGAGAGGAATGCCGAAGAGAAGCAACGATATCTGTATAACGATGTTCGTCTCAAGCAGGAAGCGGACCCGCAGGGCTGAGGTAGGAAGGTGAAAGAACCGACCTGAGCCGAGGGACAGAATCCTGATAGAGTAGCTAGTCGTAGGCCAGAGGTCAGGGCTGGCAGCAGTGTTGCGAAGTCAGTGTGGATGCAGAGGTCGAGGCAGACTGAAGACAAGAATAGTCGAGTTACGTGAATCAGGTCTTGTAATGTGAAAGACAAAAAGCATAAATGCGTTGCATGAACACAGCAGGAAACTGGAACTTTGCTCGGCAACTTCCTGCTCAGAGGGCTGTACTTTTAAAGGAAGTCGCCAGAGACAAAGATGGACGATTTGGCCACAGAGGGCGAGCAAGAGCAAAATCCCGAACCGGGACCTGGAAACCTGGAAAGGATTTTGCCAAACCTCATAGTACCCCCCGCCCCCCTCTAGAATCGTTTTCCGGACAATTTAGATGGGCTTGTCAGGGAACCTCCGGTGGAAACCTCGGATCAAAGAGGAAGCGTGGACTTCACCAGTTTTCACCCAGGATTTGTCCTCTGGACCGTATCCCTTCCAAGATACTAGGTACTGGAGACTACCTCAAAATTTATGGGAATCCAGAATCCGGAGAATTACATACTCCTCTTGACCATCCACCAGAACCGGTCCTGGAAGGGTGGGAGCAGCAGAGAAGTTGTCGTGAACCACAGCCTTTAGTAGCGACACATGGAAGACTGGAGGAATCCTTAAAGTATCCGGCAGCTCCTATTTAAACGTGACCGGATCTACTTGTTTCGCAATTTTGTAGGGACCTATCAACCTGGGCCCAAGCTTCAGAGAAGGATTCTTCAGACGGATGTTCCTGATAGATAGCCAGACATGGTCTCTGTTGCAGGGTACATGCAACCACACACGCGGGTTCTCTTGATAAGGCTTATTTATTGAGCCTTAAAAACATATAGCACACAAAAACAAAATAGCTTCTCTTCAGCAGACAAAAACAAAATAGCTTCTCTTCAGCATAGAAAACAAGGCAGCTTCTCTTCCGCATGCAGGACACAGACAGTTATCACACATGTATTTTGAAAAACAGACCTTATAGCAGTATTTTCAGTATTTCAGTATTTCAGTCCTGTCTCCTGACCAGCTAGCCTGCATGTGTGTACAGCCTGGGTTTTTAAAACACCTTGATTATGCAGCTGGGGTCAGACTAATTAAGCAGCCCTTCTCACCTGAACCTTAACCTCCTCACTGCTGCACTGCAAGCCTAAACATAGGTTTGCCAGGAATATGGCTGGGGATGTTCATTCACCCTGTCACAGTCCCCAACCTGGAACTGCGGAGCTAGCCGGCGACGCTAATCCGCATGATCCTTCTGCTGAAGGGAGACTTTAGCTCGGTTGGCATGAATCTTCTTCCACACAGACTGTAGCTCCTGGACCTTGTCATCCACCGCAGGAACTGACTGAGGGTGAAGCAACCCCAAGGCAAATTCTGTGGTACCTTTGTTTGAGCGCAGACAGGATAAGCAGGTGCAAAGTCTTTAACGTCCTTGCGATTATCTGGCCAACAGAAGAGGCGTTCTATAAAATCAGAGGTCTTCCTCACTCCAACATGACCAGCCACCTTGGATTGATGATCCCACTGAAACACCTCACTATGAAACTGGGGAGGTACACATAAATTGGATTTACGCAAGGACATAGGCCTTGGATCCTACGCCTTTGCTTGCGAAACTCGTAATAGAGCGGAAGACACTGCCGAAATAATTTGACATGGTGCTAACTCCTCAGCTTGCTTCTCATTGAAAACATCCCCAAAATCCTGGTAGGCGAGGGGAAGACCAATAAGAAGAGACACAAATGACAGCAGTGACTCAGAGCTGGGACGAGGTATAGACAACAAGTCCCATGACATCGCTGGCTCCAGGCAGTCACTTGTCCCATTATCCAGTCAATTGTAGTGTTGTGGGAACGCAAGCAAGGAAGACCTAATACTATGGTGCAGAGTGGGAGTTGATTACCACGAAAGGGAGTAGCTCATTATGTAGAACTCCGATGTTCACTATCAGGGAGATAGACTCTTGGGTGATGGTCCCAGGTACTAGGGGTCTTCCGTTGATCACCGCAATCTCTAACAGAATCTCCAAAGAGCAAAGCGGAATTTTCGTGCTGCTTGGCGAACAAAAGATCGAGGAAATTACCGGCTGCTCCGGAATCCACGAAGGCTTGAGTAGAAACTGAGGCCGAACCCCACGAGAGGGAAACGGATAAAAGAATCCGGGAAGATAAAGAGGGAGGAGAGATGGTTGTGACGTCCAGCGAATGCTCCTCCAACTTCACTGGACACGGGCTTTTTCCTGGCCCCGTAAGAATCAGGCAGTCATGGATCCGGTGACCCTGGGATCCACAATACAGGCACAAGCCCAAGGTACGCCTCCTGTTTCTCTTCTTTTCTGACAGCCTTGTAGTACCTAGCTGCATAGGCTTATCATCTGGAGGGGTCAGAGAAACGAAGTTTGGAGCCAACCGAGTAGTCAGGCTCCTAACAGCATGGCACCTTTCAGACAGGAGTTCCTGCATTTTGAGATCGATTCGTACACCAAGAAAAATTAATTCCTCAAGGTCCTTAGGGAGGTCCCGGCCAGTCAGCTCATCCTTTAAGTGTTCCGATAGTCCCTGCCAAAAGGCCGCTACTTGAGCTTCATTATTCAGCCGGTCTCATCCGCGAGGGTGTGAGTATTGACCTACCATTCGAGTTCCCTGGCGAATTCACAGTAGTTAAGCTGAAGATACTCATCCTGGAGCATCAAATACCAACTTGAAGGCATGGATGAAGGCAGGGGAATCACTGATCAGGGGCTAATCCTTCTCTCAGAACGGAGAGGCCCAGGTCAGTGCCTCGTCAGTGAGAAGAGAAACAATGTACAGTAGGCCATCCTGGCTCGGTGCGTGGTGAACATAGACGGTTGTAATTCAAGTTGAATAGAGCATTGATTAAGAAATCCTCTGCATGTCATAGGGTCCCCACCATACCGTAGAGCAGTGGGGATCTGAGGTTCTCTGGTTGCTGGGGATAATAGGAGCAGTATCGGAGCCGCATCTGCAGTCCTCAAGTCTGGCTGATGAGTGCCTATGTGGGTGACTAAGTTCTGCACTGCATCACACATCCATGCCAGTAGTTGATCGTGTAGAGCAAGGCATTGCTCATGATCCCCCAAGTACTGTACTTGCAGGGTAATGGCTCTTCCTACCTCAGCGTGTCCATATTTAGGCCGAGCAAAAAGCAGGAAGAAGACCAACAGGGCTGAATTAGAAAGGTGAAAGAACCAACCTTAGCCGAGTGACAGAGTCCTGATAGAGTAGTGAGTCGTAAGCCGAAGGTCAGGGCTGGCAGCAGTGTTGCAAAATTGGTGTGGATGCAGAGGTTGAGGCAGGCTGAAGACAAGAATAGTCGAGGCACGTGAGCCGGGACTGGTAACATGAAAGACAAAAAGCATAAATGCGTTGCATGAACACAGAAGGAAACTGGAACATTGCTCGGCAACTTCCTGCTCAGAGGGCTGTCCTTTTAAAGGAAGTTGCCAGAGACAAAGATGGACGCGTTGGCCACAGAGGGCGAGCAAGAGTAAAATCCCGGAAAGGATTTTGCCAAACCTCATACACTGCAGGAAGAAAATATTTATTCTGCTAAAAAAGTACAAGTGCTGCAGGAACGTCTGATTACTCAGTGTGTCCCCGCAGAGCAGTACAGTATGAGGAACTGAAGGCTACCCTGAACATCACCAGAGCATTGCTGTAGGCCAAGCTTTTAGGCCAGGTGACTCGGTACAAGTGGGAGCACAATAAGGTCCAGAAACTAAGACAAACAGCTGCGGCCCCAGCAAAGAAATCCACAGAGCTTCAAAATATAGTGAAGGTTGCAATGATGCCCACTCAGAGCAAGCTCCAGAAACAGGATTCTCTCGCTGATGAGCTAAATTTGTTAAAAAGGGAGAAAAGCAACAGAGTCATTCAGAAATACTACAAAGCTCTTGTCCAAGTGAGGTTGGAAAGAGAAGTCAAAGAAGTATGCAGCTGGGGTTATTCAATCCAGATACAGGTCCTATATCACAACCAAGCAATCTGTGCATTGCTATACAGTAAGTACACCCTCAATGCCATCTCAATACCATGATCGGCTTTCCACACAATTCAGGAAAGAAGAACTGAATTATGACTGAGAAGCACAATACCAATAGTCATGCTACTGTGGCCGCATGGCCCAAGCCAGAGTCCTCCCAATAGAAATAGCCACAAGGAAGATGCAATCTTTGTCACGATTGAGGCAGAACTGTTTTAGTGTTCATACCTCTACAGGTACAACACTAAGTAACTGAGATGCAACGGGAGTCAATCGGTATGGATAAAAACTCTGCCCAGCTTCAACCACCCATGAATATGGCTACAGAACCTGATTCAGGTGGTCACTGTAAACTCAGGGAGGAGGGGATCGTCCAACGCAGGGGAAGATATGTGACCAAGCGGTCAGAAGAAAGACTGTGCTTGGAAAAATTCATCGTCGAGCGACTGAAGTTCTGAGCTCAAGCACTCCAGACCCTCATCAGATAACATATCCTTTCTTCTGTATGGAAAGCAGAACTAGTGTTCTTAGAGCGCAGATAATCTATCACCGCATCTCTTAGCCATGTGTCTCTTTGCTCCTCAACCTCGAGCATAATGGGTTCTAGCACATAAGGGTACTCATAGCCATGAGACTGCCTATACCTTGCCACAATGACCCTGTCTGCGCGGCTTAGCTTAGTTCATTTCTTGCCCTGGGCCTTGCCTGGTAAGACCCAATATATGGGTTCTTCTGGTGCTATTTCATCGTAGAGAATAGAAGGCCCTTTAGGGATCACAAGTCCTTGCTTGATCTACTTTATTCTCCTATGGAGTTCTTCAGTGGCTTCCTCAGTAGAGTATGTGCCACCAGTGGTCTATGGTTTCCCCATCTATCAGTACAAACCGGGTGCGCTTCATGGCCACCGAATATCCATGAAATAATGGAGCCCACCATTTTCCGCTGTTATCTGTGGACCCAGGTGATGATACTGAATCCTCCTCAGTATCTGCCCTGGAAGATATCCCCGATGTACTGACACACAGGAGGGTGAACCTTTAGGTCTACCCCTAAATACAGTTTTAAATACAGTAGGATTCATCACCGGTACTTTGCTAGATACAGGTATCTCCCATTCCGAACCCTCATCGGAGGTTATCCAATCCCGCCAGTCCGAGGATATTGTAGGCTACTTTTTGGTCTTACCACCTGATCCCGGGTGACTGGAACAGGAGCAAGAGCTAGATGGGACAGGGGCAGTGACGCTAGGGGTTGGGGTTTGTGAGGTAACATAGTCCATGACAAAGTCCTTGAGTCGGGCTATGCCGCAACCAGTTGGGGTCTTTTTAGAACTCGGGTCTACAGGCCTTCGCTTCCCTCTGCCTGTAACTGCTTTCATGTAACGTTCCGTGTCTTCCCTAGAGAAGGCAGTACTCACCGGAGCGGTAGCAGCACTGTCCTGGTCTGCTCCGGCGGTCGACACGGAAGTGACGTCATCTTTAGGCAGTGTCGCGGAGTCCTGGTACAGGTCCCGCACCAGAAGTACATCATCTGCTTGGCTTGGCACTGGAAGCTCGATACGGTCCTTCACATGGAAGTAGGCGCCTGGCTGGGCCTCGTCTCCGGAGTCTTCCGTCGTGGCCTGTCAGGAGTAAGGGGGTGGTTCCTCACCGCTCCGCTGCCTCGCTATGGTCGTCCAGTCTTCTGGATCAGCTGCAGGTTCCTCCTCGATGGCACTGGGAGCCTACACGGCGGTGGGGCTTCTCTGCGGTTCAGGCCACACCAGCACTTGCTGTCGGGGAACAGCTGGACTCACCCGCTCCACCTCACGGTTAGGTGAATTATTTTTTGCAGCACCGCTGTAGTGGTCCATCAGTTGGCGCGTCACCACCGATGTGAGGCTGTTGTGATCATTTTCCAATGATTGGGGAAGAGACACCTCCACAGGGGAACGTTGTCGGGGCACCTCGCAGTCACTGACGGCAATTGGCACAAAGCGGTCCCGCTCCGGCGCCACCAGCGGTAGCGATCCCCATTCTCACTGGGCAGTCACCTTACCCTTCTTGGATTCCAACATCTGGGGTTCTGTCTCTGGAACTGGGTCTGGAACTGGGTCTGGAACAGGGGTACACGGACCCCTTGGCACATCCGTTAGGGCATAGGGGCCCGTAGTCATAGTTGTATCGATGCTGTCCACCTCTATCAGCGTTGCTTTCGAGCCATCCGGCTGGACACTGACTGGGATGAACGGTTCTACTAGCCACAGGTAGAATGTACAACACTGCATGCAGCGCGCAGTGGTACTGGTTCACCTCCGGGTGTCCTGCATTGTAGACACAGACACCTTAGAAACCCTTGCCCGGCTACTTCTACTACCAGGAAGCCTCCTGGAAGATGGTAGGTAGTCGGACGACAATCAACCATACTGCTCGTAATTCTGGCAACTTGGAGTACAAGAGCTCGACAAAAAGCTCCTTGATGATCGCCTGCTCTGAGAGACTGAGGGTGCGGCAGCTCGCTTCCTGCTCCTCCCTCAGTTTGGGTAAAGCTTTCGGGTTAGTGCTCACGGTGTCCTCTCCCTCTGGTGGATATTAGAGGAGGGGCACACGGTAGCAAGGCGTGAATTCGGCTCCGCTCTGAGACAGTCACAGAGCAGGTGGGCACAGCTTCTGCTTTCGCGCCACCCATCTTGCAGAGATGGGGCTCTGGCTTTCACTGCAGACCTTGGCACATTTCTGCAAACAACTCTCTTGCAGCCCGTTTTCACGCAGCACGTGCGTAATCTAGACTTGGCGGTAGCTGCAATTTTAGGTTCCGCAGAGCATGCGGTGCACTATCTTGCATAGCAGCTGCCATTTTAAGATCACACAGTCCACGCAATGCACTACCTTGCCCGACAGTCACCATCTTGGTGTATATTGGAATAAAGTGTTTCGGTATAGCACAACCCTACCGGTTTTGTAGAGGGCCCGCTTTCCTAATACAACTGCAACACATGGTAGTCTCTGACCAGTGGGACATCAATATACCCCAGGCTAGGCAAAACTACATCATGCAGCATATTGCAAACGTTTGCAGACCAATACAAGTGCTCTGTGGTTCATAGTCTGGCTACTGGCTAGTAGTAATCTGGGCTTCTCCCTGCAGTACTTGGACATCTCCCCTTCTTGGCTGCCAGTGTCTCGCAGATCCTTCCTTCGGTGGCTCCTGGGGAACACCCAAGTACACCCCCATTCTAGGTATCTCGATTACCCGCCTCAGGTTTGACTAGGATAGCAATAGCCTTGTCTCCAGACCTATTCACCTTTTAGGGCCGTCTAGGTCTTGCTTTGCGAAGTTTCTGTACCCCCTGCCTCCCTCCTTCCTTAGCACTTGCTCTGGAAGCTTACATTATTTTCTGTCAGTTTTGCTTCACTGAAAGCCTGTCCTGATGATCTCAGCAGCACCTCCAAATGTAACACATGTTCCCCCCTCTCTGGGAGATTACACTGCTGCTACATGGAGTGTGGTGCATACCTGCTGGCTTACAGTTGATCTGAGTCTCCCGCATGATGGTAGGGGATTTCAGAACAGGCTTCTGGGGCATAACTGATTCATACTCATGGTGATAGCACCTCCATCTCTTGCAGACCACAGGGATAAGGGGTGAAATCCCTGCAGGAGAACGTTTCAGCCTTCCCTCTGATAGATTTCAGTCTCAAACAGGAAGGTATAATAAACAACTGGAACACTTTATTCTAACTGTACACTGCACAGCATACATAGCAAGTGGATACTTGAGCTTAGGGCCTTCATCCTCAGGATGCACCTGGACCTTCACTCCCAGCCAAAGGCCACCAGGAGCAGTCCTAGCTCTTCCCTTACTGCCTGATAGAGTAAGGGGAATAATCTCCCTCCTCTCCCCTAATGGAGGGCCGCAAACTGACAGAGCCCTGCACAGCTTGGTATGGGTAGACCTGCCTCTCTCAAGGTAGAGGCAACACTAAATTAAGGAAGTACAGCTCATTAAGTACAGGCAAACCAGGGACCACCCCCGTGCCCCTAATTGGACACACGGCCTGGTTGCTCCGCCTTCTCTGTGACTCACTGAGGCTGCATAGAAGTGGGGAAAACCCATGATTACTCCTGGCGGCCCGCTTTTAATAGGACTTACTGCCAGGAGGAGGGCAGACTAGTAGCCCGAAACCAGTCAGGGCTACATAAGAAAAACATCAAACCTCCACTAAAACTATATTTTAAATGTTTTTGTGTGTAAAAATGTCAGTGCTAATAGGTAGTACAAACCTTCATAAAATGTGCACAGTATTTATAAAGTCTTCATATGACTCATAATGTGTTGTCTGATTTTTGACACTGTGTCATGCACAATACCAGATTTAAAACAATTTAAACAAAAACGAAATTATGTGTATGTTTTATTTATAAAAGAACAAAAAAGAGATACTCAAAGTGGGTAAAAAAAAAAAAAGCTATACTAAACAGTATAACTGGTGCAGGTCTCCAGACAGTGTAGCAACACAAACAAAAAATGAAGAGCAGACAGCACTCAAAAAAATGACTCACATTCTGTTGACATCCATACAAGGATCAGGACAAAACTTCTTTTAAAGTGCGAAAATAATTTCCACTTATTTCTTGAAGCAGCAACACAAATACGCCGTTTGAGGCGATGAAAGGGCACATGGGCTTAAAACGTCATATTTGTGTTGCTGCTCAAAAAAAAATCTAAAATATTTTTGCACCTGATAAGAAGTTCTGTTCTGACCTTTGTGAGGACAAGTCTACAGACCGTAAAACTTTTTCAGAGTTCTGCCTTCTCTTCTTTTTTTTGTTTGATCATTTATTTATAACTAGTATTAATAAATATAGATTATGAATGTCATATTATTTAAAATAGCCATACTGTGAAAACACATACATTTTGGTAACCTCTATAATGAAACATCCATGCGGTGTCCAACACATTTTTAGATGTTTCATTATATATGTAGATTTTTTTTAAATGATTTTCAAAGTGTGGCTATTATAAAGAATATAATATTATTTTAAACAACAAATTATGCGCCGTCTGAATGAAGTCTTTATACATGCTACACACATTTTATGAAGGTTCACATTACAGTGTGTTGGGATTTTGATGCAAACTTAAAAAAAAAAAAAAAAATATGTTCTTAGTATATAGGTCCCAAAGTCTCCTGGTTGCAAAAAGGAGGCAAATCTGAAGCAAAAAAAAAGTACTGCCGGGTCGGTACACAGGAGGTCAATCTAAAAGCAAGGCAGCAGGGAACAAGACAAGACAGGACAAGGAACCAGGAAGTGGAAGAACAGCAGTAACTGGAACTATGCTCAGTCAAAGTGCAAGTGGCACAACTGAGCATATATGGGAGAGCATGACCAATGAGAGAGGGGGCCGGAATGGAGGCGCGGCCTCCGCGGAAGCACGGATAGGCGGAGAAACGCAGGAGACAGGTGGGCAATAATAAGAAGAGTTGACATGCAGCTTGGGAGTGGTGCACACGCTCTGTATGCTGGTAGCCTCAAGAACAGCAAGTCCATGCGGCCCGTAAGTCCATGCTTTTCAATGGGACCCGCTGCATTAATCCTTCTCATGATGGGCCATCCTGCAGGAAGACAAAACCAATACTCACGCTTCAGATAAGTTGTGCAGGTCCTTGTCTGCTGGCTCTGCATCTGTCTGCCTGTCTGTGTCTCCCCACTCACAGAAGGTAAGCAGGGCTGTATTTACATCCGCCTTGCTGATGTAGGAAAAGGCCACACATAGGTGCATCCAAAAACTGTTGTAAATATAAATAGACTGCTATATATAAATCTAGAAAAAGGATAGATTCATGGATGAATGTCACATGGTGGGTAACCGATCCATGGAAAATGACAAATGGCCCAGATGTATGTGAGGTAAAGAGCCCTACGTGCAATCTGATGGAGAGGGTAGGGAGGAGGGAAGAGATACACAAGAAGGGAAGAGCCATACCGTGAAGGAGCTCCATGGCAGAGGCGCCCCCAGCGGGCCCTCCAACTCAATCGACAAATCCCCACCACAAACAGGTTAGCAAAGGGGTGGTCCTAACACTGGCCCCGATGTATAATCAAACTTGAATAAAAGTCCTGCTCCAAGGGATACAAGTAAGTACTCATGTTACCCCTTCTTCAATTAAAAATTGTTCTTCCTAGGGTGCTTCAGCCTTGGAATCACTTGAAAGTAGATAGGCAGATGGATGAGGAAACGCACTGCAATGATGATGGGGTTGGAGGCAGTATGGTAAAAATTAAGATTTAATGAAAACACAAGGTAGGAACAAACAGGAACGGAACAAGAAGCCGCTGAACTGTTTCTCGCCATACTGAGCTTTATCAAAGAGTAATGATTTAGGCTCTGTGAGGGAGTATACAATAGGTTAAAAAAAACTCTCTCACTTTAGCAGGTCAAAAGAACCACACTCTAGCTTGTAGGTCTGCTAGCCGATGGGAAAGGGGAGGTTTTAAAAGCAGACAGCAGATTTCTTCCTGGCTGTCATTTTGATCTCAACCTGTTAGGCAACAGGTTGCAGAGAGCCTGGCTGAGGGGAGAGCCTGAACACCCTTGTGTATACCTGGGATTAAAGACTATTGTGTTGGTTCCAGACTTACAGTATGCCACTTACTTTAATTTCTTTTTTCTCTGTTTATTTAGACTATACTATAATCTGCTTCTCTGGTAAGGGAAATAAAGGACTTTTCATTGCAAGGAAGAGGTGTGTAAGCTCCTTTCTGACCATACCGACAAGGCCGCTCCGTCACATATGGTGTCAGAAGTGGGACAGGGCCTCCTCTGGTCAGTATATAGAACACACCTGAAGTTACCAAAATGGAGATGGAAAAATTGATACAGGCCGCACAACAGGCTGCACAATAGCAGCGAGAGGCTACAAACCAGGCTGCCCCCAAACAGCGAACGGCTGAAAACCAGGCTACACAGCAACAGCAATTCCAGATACTGCTGCAACAACAGGCTGCACAACAGCAGTAACAGGCCGCTCAACAGCAGTGAGAGGCTGAAAACCGGGCTGAACAACAATGACAATTACAGCTAATACTATAACAACAACAAGTGCAACAGCAGCAACAACAGGCCTCCCAACAGCAGCGAGAGGCTGAAAACCAGGTCGCACAGCAGCAGTTTTTCCTATAGCTAACAGCTCACCAGACACAGGCTCAACAGCAGCTGGTACAGCAGATAGGAGCTGCAACAAATGCTGAGCAACAAACACCAAGCCCCCAAGGCCCGCGCCCCATAACCCAGGCACTGGAGAGCAAAGAGCTACCATTAGGCTGATGAAAATGAGACCTGATGACGATAAAGAGTCCTACATCATCACGTTTGAACGAGTTGCATTTTTTTCACGGTGGCCCAAGGAGGAATGGACCACCCATCTGGCACCACAGTTAACGGGAGAAGCACAGGCGGCATATCGCTCCTTTGACAATACTGCAGCACTCATTCAAATGTACTGGACTACTGCTGGCGCTGGCTAATACCAGATATCTGCAGCTCTATCAGTGTCGCAGAGTTAGTCGCCCTACAACAGATTTTGCGGGTTTTGCCCCTAGGCAGAAGGGAGTGGGTTTGTCGGCATTCGGCCAAGACCCTTCTTGATGCCTCCAGCCTAATGGAGAACTTTTGGTCGCAGAACAGTCCACCTTGTCCGAGAGGGGAAAAGGGTGGCCATTAAAGAAACGTACATTCAGAAAAGGCAATTTTCCTCCACCAGGCAGAGGCTAGGGGCCAAATGGAGGGCTCCAGCTGCATTCAATATGGGACCTAGTATGCGCCAACCAGGCCCTATTGGGGGGTGTACCATAGGGGCCTACAAGAGACTCCGGAAGCCAGAAGGGAGTCGGTGTCCGCCACAGATTCCATAGAGTGTTTTTCCTGTGGTGAGCCGGGTCACATGTCTCGACATTTTCCCCCACATGGACTGTAACTATGCTCATGCCTACTTGACCCTGTGGGAGGCGATAGACCCTGCCAGAACTACATTTCTCATATTTTTGGAAGTAGAGAGAATTAAGGTGAAGGGGATGGTAGATTCTAGCTGTAGCCAGACACTGGTACAGCAGGAACTGGTTGCCTTAGATAAACTTAAAGGGTCGGCCCAAGTATGCATTGAATGTATACATGGGGATGTGAAGGAGTACCCCGGGGCCAGAGTAAAACTAATGGTGGGAGGATGCTCAGAGGTTTTGTTGGTGGTTGTCTCCAAGGAACTCCCATACCCAGTGATCTTAGGTTGGGATTGGAGGTTCTTTGACAAATTATTCACAAATTCTGTTTTGTCCCTTAGGCCCCAGGTGACGAGAAATACAGAGATAACACTGAGGGAATTGTTCTCTTTTACGGACCCAGCACTGTTTCCTTCCAGGCTCCGCCCCTGAAAAACCAAAAAGCAACGCAAGAGAGAGAAAAAAAAAAAGAAGGCGCCCCCATGTAGTAAGTGTTGATACCACCCAAGAGTCAGATGCACCCCAAACTAGTCAGAAATGTGTTCCCAATGGGTGAAGGGGCAGGGAATAGATAACCCTCCCTTACTGGAAGCTGAGATGATGACGATTCCTTAAGCCGGGTAGATGACCAGGTGGCAGTGGTAGATAAGGAAGTAATAAACCCACAGGGGGTCAGTATTTTTCCTCTTTTTTAGTTGTATAACGACCTCTTAAACAGAGTTGAGAAAGAGAAGCAAAGTCAAAAGATACAAATGCAACTGCTAGTGCCATGACCCTACAGAAAAGAGGTATTACGGTTAGATCATACTCTTCCTTGTTCAGGTCATCTGGGAAGAGAGAAAACCCGAATCCGCCTCATGGCACGGTACTATAGACCAGGAATTTATATAGTTGTAAGGGACATCTATGATTCGTGACCTGAGTGCCAGATGGTTTCCCCAAAGGGGAACACCAAAGTCCCTTTGGTGCCTATCCCAATGGCACAAGAAAGGAATTATAATAGAGGGGCTCGCACAAGAGAATTTCAGCCAGGGGATAGGGTTTTGCTTCTGCTTCCGACTACAGAGTCGAAGATGTTGGCAAAATGGCAAGGACCCTTTGAGGCAACACGAAAAGTAGAACCCGTAGACTACGAAATATTGCAGCCAGGGAAAAAAAAGAAAAAGAAATGTATCATATAAATCTTTTGAAGTCCTGGAAAGCTCAAGAGAATTTTTTTGTATCCATAGGAGAGAAGGAGTTAGATTTGGGACCACAAGTACAGTAGACCCTGGTAGGAAAAAGGAGAGTGTCCAACTGGGGGAGAATCTGTCCTTGGAACAGAAAGTACATGCACGAAAGAAGCTGGAACAATTTTTCGATGTGTTCTCACCATTGCCAGGGAAAACACATCGGATTGTACACCATGTCGAAACGAAACCAGGTAAGAAAGTGAAACAGAGACCTTACCGAATTCCTGAAAAATTTAGGGGCGTTCTAGAAACAGAACTAGAAAACATGTTCAAATTGGGGGTGTTAGAAAGGTCACGGAGTGAGTGGTGTAGCCCTATAGTGTTAGTCCCTAAGCTGGATGGGTCTACACGGTTTTGTATACATTTTAGAAAACAAAATGCGGCTTTTAAATTCAATGTGTACCCCATGTCCAGAGTTGATCCATTTTTGGAGAGGCTAGGGAAGGCCAAATATATCACATTCAACCCGACATTCAATCTGACCAAAGGATATATTCAGATCCCGTTAACAAGAAAGTCACAGGAAACACTGCTTTTGCCACTCCCTGTGGTCTGTTTCACTTTTGGACCATCCTGATTGGATTGCATGGGGCTCCCGCTACCTTCCAGAGGTTAATGGATCAAATATTGTTACCCCATAACAAACATGCATCAGCCTACCTTGATAATGTAGTCATTTAATTCACAGATTGGGAAACACATTTGGCTAAAGTGTCAAGCAGTACTAAGGTCCCTTAGAAAGGCCTGACTGCCAACCCAGCAAAATGCTCAATAGGGAGAAGTGAAACAAAGTACTCGGCTATATACTTGGCAATGGACAAATAAAGCCTGTCTACAGCAAGGTGCAGGCGTTGATGGATTGTCTAGTACCAACAACAAAAACAGGTGAGAGTTTCTTGGGCGTAGCAGGGTATTATAGGAAATTTGTACCCAAATTTTCCACGGTCCTTGGCCCCCTCACCAATCTAATAAGAAACGTGGCACCAAATAAAGTCCAGTGGACAGCACAATGTGAGGAGGCGTTTCAAGGAGTGAAAAGGATACTCTGTTCAGAGCCAGTTTTACAGAGCCCTGACTTTGGGAAACCCTTCATTCTGCAGACGGATGCCTCATAAGTAGGTTTAGGGGCTGTCTTATCTCAGGAGGTAGACGGGGAAGAGTGTCCGGTCCTATACCTTAGTAGGAAGCTGTTAAAAAGAGAACAGGCCTACGCTGTAATAGAGAAGGAGTGTTTAGCCGTGAAGTGGGCAATATCAGTGCTCAGGTATTATCTCCTGGGTACCACATTCACCCTGGTCACAGACCATGCTCCTCTAAAATGGCTTCATACAATGAAGGACACAAACCTTAGAGTCACGCACTGGTACCTCTCCCTTCAACCCTTCTCCTTCCGTGTACAACATAGGGTTGGAAAGCTACATGCGAATGCAGATTTTTGTTTGTCCCGGGAAGGGCGGGGAGTGAGTTGTTTTAAAAGGCGAGTGTGCGAAGGAGCAACACTCTGAGGGGGGAGGTATGTGAGGGAGTATACAAGAGGTTAAAAAGCTCTCTCACTTTTGTAGACCAAAAGAACCACACCCTAGCTTGTAGGTCTGCTAGCTGAATAGAAAGGGGAGGTTTAAAAAGCAGACGGCAGATTTCTTCCTGGCTGTCATTGTGATCTCAACCTGTGAGGCAACAGGTTGCAGAGAGCCTGCCTGAGGGTCTCCCCACTGAACTCCCTTTTGTGTACCTGGGAATAAGGATTATTGTGTTGGTTGCAGATTTATGCCACTTTCATTAATTTCTTTATTCTCTGTTCATTAAGACTATACTACAATCTGCTTCCCTGTTAAGGGAAATAAAGGACTTTTCATTGCAAGGAAGTGCTGTGTAAGCTCCTTTCTGACCATACCGACAAGGCTGCTCCGTCACAGGCGCCTAGCATCTTTTTGTAGCCGTCTCTTAGGTGGAGGGCGGCCCCTAAAATCCCCACCTGATCCCTTGTCACCGGAAAACCAGGTGAAGATGGAAAAGGGAATGTAGGGAGGGGAAATGATGGGGCCGCTATTCCACTGGGTGAACACCTCACACACTGCAGCGGGGGAGGACTTTAAATGCGCATGAAGGAGACAGCAAGATATCCACTCCTCCACTATATCTGTTACCTGTCTTGGGGTTACAGCTAAAACAAAGACCCTCCACAGGATAGTGCAGCACAGGCATCAGCATCAGAAGGGGGAGCCATGTCTCTGGAATGACCACACATTTGAGGTAACTAGAAAGGGAGAAGACATGTACTGTTGTAAGTATTTTTTTGCAGGCAAAACTTGCGCGATTGCATTAATTAAAGGGATTATAGGACAGAGAGACTCCCTTATGTGCTGCACTGAAAAAGCACCACAAATCGGGCTTAAAACAAACCGTATTAGAACTTATTATTAAAATTTTTTAGTGTTGGAGTTGACGTAATGTGTGGACCAAAATATAATAAAACAATTAAAACAAGGAGAGGTGTAGATGCTGATTAGAACGCAAGGAGGACTGAAGGTCTCTGCATCTTGGATCAGGATGTTAAAAAAAAGATGCAAAAATCATAATCTTTGCCTAAAACTTAAATTTAGTAACATTTAATCAATATTGTAGGATTTTATTACATAATCAAGCCATTGATTTATAAAAAAACTTTTCTTTTGCTGTTTACCACAAATGCCAACACTTCATGATAATGAACCTCTTAATCGACTAGAAGTAACATGTGACAAGGTAAAACATGTCTTAATAAAAAAGAAACCGTCTCATACACTTTTTTAAACTTGTATTTGGTTTATGTACACAAAGTTTTATCCATCATGGTTGTATGTATTTTGTGGGCAACGAAAGACAAGGATGTTGCTGGCGACGGGGGATTCTTATTGATGAGGTCAGTAGTACTTTATTTATTTTAATTTGCTAGTTAATGTGTTTAATAATAGGCAAATAATCTATTATCCCTATCTGGATAATAGTTATTTTGCACATTATTGTACTGTAGGTGTTGGGGGGGAGGGGGGGTGTATGTATTGAATGTATAGACCAGGTTTATTTTTTTTACATTCAGGGCTGTTTTTTTGGTTCTGCGTGAGACCTCTGGAGACCACCTGCGGTCTCCTCGGGTATCTCACGGGTATCAGGCTGAAGATTCCACGGGTGACACCTGCGGGGATGAAGCGGTGGCCTCACATCTGTGGGGGCACCGCGGACCCGTAGTCTGCGAGGATGAAGCGGTGGTCCCACATCTGTTGGGGCACCGTGGACCCGTAGTGAGCACTCGTGAGTTCCCAAGAAATCCCCATGGTGCTTGGCGGGACCCACCAACAGGTCTCCAGAACCTGTGTGAAACAAGTTGCTGGTACCCTGTAGGTCTGTCAGGTGACCCGCCAGCCCGCCGGGGACTCGCGTGGGGCTGGGGTATGAACCCTGTATGTAAAAGGATAAATCATGTATTTATGGGGGGGCACAGGGGTGGGTAATGTATTTAATAAATAGAATGATGCTTATTGTGGGGCAGTGTATTGTTTTTATTGTGGGTACTGGGGGTGGGGGGAGGGGGTATTGGCCCCAAGGGTATGTGGGTAGGCCTCCCTTGTGGGTAGTGGGTGAGGGTGGTTAGGCCTCACGGGGTGGGGGGTTAGTGTGGGAGGATATGTAGGCCCCCCGAGTGGTGGGTGAGGGTGGGTTAACCCCTTAATGACTGTAGCAGTTAATAACCGCTATGGTGATTAAGGGGTTAGGGGACATTACATTGGATGTTTTCATTCTTGTGTCTGTTTTGCAGCAGCGGAGGGGGCATGGGCAGGATGAAGATGAGGATGGCCTTCATCGTGGCAGCCGGACATGGGTGAGTGCTATATGTATTTAATGTATTGATTGGTGTTTATGTATTTAAAATGGGCACATTCACTATTATTCATTTGTGTTAAGGGGGGGGCACATAATTGGTACTGCAAGCCTGCGGGTAACACCCGAGGGCCCCCGCCGGCCTATAGTATCATTGATGTGCATATATGTGTATGTTAGGGGTTATAGGGGTTGTTGGGGTCATATATATATATATATATATATATATATACATATAGACATACTAGCTGATAAACCCGGCATTGCCCGTGATTGCTGGGGTGGGGGGCGGGGAGGGGCGGGGAAGGGCAGGGAGGGGCGGGGAAGGGCAGGGAGGGGGGCGAAGGGCAGGGAGGGGGGAGGGGGGCGAAGGGCAGGGAGGGGGGAGAGGGGGCAAAGGGCAGGGAGGGGGGAGAGGGGGCGAAGGGCAGGGAGAGGGGGCAAAGGGCAGGGAGGGGGGAGAGGGGGAGAAGGGCAGGGAGGGGGGAGAGGGGGCAAAGGGCAGGGAGGGGGGAGAGGGGGGGCAGGGAGGGGGGAGAGGGGGGGAAGGGAGGGGGGAGAGGGGCGAAGGGCAGGGAGGGGGGAGAGGGGGTGAAGGGCAGGGAGGGAGGGAGAGGGGGCGAAGGGCAGGGAGGGAGGGGGCGAAGGGCAGGGAGAGTGGGTGTGAAGGGCAGGGAGGGTGGGGGCGAAGGGCAGGGAGGGTGGGGGCGAAAGGCAGGGAGGGTGGGGGCGAAAGGCAGGGAGGGTGGGGGCGAAGGGCAGGGAGGGTGGGGTTGGTGGCGAAGGGCAGGGAGGGTGGGGGTGGGGCGAAGTGCAGGGAGGGTGGGTGAAGGGCCGGGGGGGGGTGAAGGGCCGGGGGGGGGGGTGGTTGAAAGATCCCTTCCCGTACGGTTACTTACCTCGCACCGGGCCGCGCTCCTCCTCCTCCTCGGGTTCCTCGGCGGTCTCCATTCCTCCCGGCGAGGCGGAGCTGAGACGCTCAGGTCAGGAGGTGGTGTGGGCAGCCGGCCCGTACAGCTCCCGACTGAGGGAGCCGGAGCAGCGCTCTCGGGGATGGTGAGCTGGGGGCGTGGCCTCTAGGCCTGAAGGTGAGAGCGGCGAGAGCGTGCTCTGGGGGGGAAAGCGGTCTGTGGGAGGGAGCACCGGGGGAGAGGGAGCACCGGGGGATAGGGTGAGCACCGGGAGAGAGGGTGATGTTTGTCAGGTCCCGCGAGTGGTGATAGGGGGGGTTCCATTGTTGCGGGCCAGCCGCCGGGAAGGGCAGCGGGGGGGTCAAGGCCGGGCAGCCGTTGAGGAGGGCGGGGGGGTGAGAGGGTGGATGGGCGAGGGGGGGGGGGGTGGTGTGTGTGTGTGTGTGTGTCCTTCACTCCACCTCATGTGCGGGGGCGGGCGGGCCAAGGGAGCAATGTCATTGGCCTGGCCCAAGGTCCAATGAGATTGCCGCTAGGGACACGGGGAGGGACACAGGGAGACACATACAGACATAGAAACATAAGATGCTTTCACAAATATATAGTAAGATATATATATATATATATATATATATATATATATAAATTTATATTTATTTATTTAGATATATTTATTTATTTATTTAGTGTGGGACTGTTGTGTGCGATTTTTTTTTATTATGGGTAGCGGGTGTGTGTGAAGGGGATATTAGCCCCAACGGTGGTTGTTTAGGGCTTGCGGGTGGGTAGCGGGAGCCTTTAACCCCTTCATGACCGTAGCGGTATTAACTGCTACGGTCGTGAAGGGGTTAAGTGCACCCGCAATCCCCCCGCAAGCCCTAAACAACCACCAAGGGCCAAATACCCCCTTCACCCACCCCCGCTACCCACAGTAAAGCTGGCACGGTGGTTTGCCGCTAAGGTAATGAAGTGGGCTTTACATGCATTTTTCCTGCCACGGATGCATGCCGGGGGGCTCTGGTGCTGGTATCAGCTCTGGAGACCCCCGGCATCAATCACAGACAGGAAAAAGGCCTGATTTTTTCTAAGTGTCGCTCTTGCCGATGCTTCTCCTCCACCAACTTGCCAACTTTAGTTGGCGGGACGAATTGCCGAAAAACTCTCAATTCTGGAGTGCCGTCCAGCAGTGAAAAGCTGATTGGGGCTACCTGAATTCAGCCGAGTTCAAAAAGTGCCGATAAGTGGCTTATCGGCACCCGCCTGCCGTATAAGTTTTTATCGGCAACAAAAATTGCCGATTTTTCCCACTTATCGGCGCTTACTGAATCGGGAGGGCAAATTTGCCGAAAAAATTGCGAAAAACGGCTTGTCGGCGCTTACTGCATGAGGCCCTTAATTAGGATCACCTGTGGTCTGTCTAACTAGTGGAGTTAACTCATTGCATACTGGAGAGCAGGCATAATGCAAACTCCTACTAATATATAGAGTCTATGGGGGTCATGTACTAAGCTCCGTTAAGTCACTTTTAGTGCGCAAAGTGCTCTTAGAATGTGAAATTGCGCTGAACACGATGCACTATGCAATGCAAACAGGCACTTTGCGCTCTAAAACTGACTTTTTTCAGGAATTTTTTCTAAGTCCAACTGTACTCGTTCGTTACCCTGTTTGCGTTAAATTCTGCCCTTAAGCGGGATGCACTGAGCAACGCAACCTTAGCGTACGCGAAATTTGCTTTCAACAGAACACGTCAGCTCAAGGTAGACGCAAAAAAAGCTGGACTTTGAATTATTGCTTTACATTTTTGCATGCGCAACACCCATACAACAGGCCGGCTGGTGTCCCCGGCTGAACCCGCGGGGGTCCCGAGGGAGCCCGGGGGTCACGTGGGTGTCCCCGGCTGACCCCGCGGGAGTCCGGGGGTCCCCGCGGGAGTGTGCGGGTCCCCGCAGGAGTCCGGGGGTCCCTGGACAGCCGTCCCGGGGTCCCCGCGGGAGTCCCGGGGTCCCCGCGGGAGTCCCGGGGTACCCGCGGGCCTGCGGTACCAATATTGCGCCTCCAAAAATAATAAACAATATTTATAACTAAATACACCCCCCTAACACATACAATACAGTAATGGGCAAAATTACTATTATCCACATATGGATAATAATGCATTTGCCCATTTTAAATACATATATCTTTCAATAAATACAGTAAAAACATATTAAACTTACCTTTCCAGGCACCCACGATGAAGGCCGTCTTCATCCTCATCTTCATCCTACCCATGTCCCTCCGGTGCTGCAAAACATAAACAAGAATAAAAATAGCCAATGTAATGTCCCCTAACCCCTTAATCACCTTAGCAGTTATTATCCGCTACAGTCATTAAGGGGTTAACCCACCCTCACCCAACACTCGGGAGGCCTAACCACCCTCACCCACTACACAGCTGGAAGGCCTACCCACATACCGTTGGGGCCAATACCCCCTTCCCCCACCCCCAGTACCCACAATAAAAACAATACACTGCCCCACAATAAACATCATTATATTTATTAAATACATAACCCACCCCCTGTGCCCGTGGACCCATAGGGACCACCCGTGGGTCCCCAGACACCCGTGGGAACCACCCGAGGCCCCTCAGACACCTGTGGGTCTGACCTGGGGCCCCCCAGACATCCACGGGCCTACCATGGAGACCCCATTGTGGCCCACGGTGACCCGCGGAGACCACCTGGTGGACCATGGTGCCTGGCGGGGACCACCAACAGGCCTCCAGACCCTGTGTGAAACATGGTGCTGGGCTACTGTAGGTCTGTGAGGTGACCCGTCAGGCCCACTGGGGACTCCCGTGGGCCTGGGGTATTAACCCTGTATGTAAAATAATAAATCATGTATTTATGGGGGGGCATAGGGGGTGGGTTATGTATTTAATAAATATAATGATGTTTATTGTGGGGCAGTATATTGTTTTTATTGTGGGTACTGAGGGTGGGTGAAGGGGTATTGGCCCCAACGGTATGTGGGTAGGCCTCCCGGATGGGTAGAGGGTGAGGGTGGTAAGGCCTCGCAGGGTGGGGGGGTAGTGGGGGAGGGTATGTATGCCTCCCAAGTGGTGGGTGACGGTGGGTTAACCCCTTAATGACTGTAGCGGTTCATTCATGACTGTAGCGGCCTTCATTGTGGGTGCCTGTAAAAGGTAAGTGTAATATGTATTGACTGTATTTATTGTATTGTATTGTATGTCTTTTTTTATATAGCGCCATTAATGTACATAGCGCTTCACAGTAGTAATACATGTGGTAATCGAATAAATAACAGATAATATATATAACAGATCATGGGAATAAGTGCATTAGACAAACATGCCATTAAGGAAGAGGAGTCCCTGCCCCGAGGAGCTTACAATCTAATTGGTAGGTAGGGAGAACGTGCAGAGACAGTAGGAGGGCCTCCGATGCCCCATACCAGGGCCTGTATCTCAGGAAGCAGGGGGTCTCTGAGGCAAAAATCAATGCGGTTCAGCTCAGGGGACCCCCTGCTCCCACACATTATTATTAAAATGTACATTAATGCAGCTTCATTACCATAGCGGATAGCCGCTACGGTAATGAATTATTATTTATTGTTATGTGTGTTTTAATACTAGTGTAGATGTGCATGGGGTCTCCTGAGCTGAACCGCATTTGTTTCAGCCTCGGGGACCCCCTACTTCAGGAGATACAGGCCCCTTTATGGGGTGCCGGTATCCCCTGCAGTATTTAAATGTCCCGGTCACGTGACGCGGGAGCTTTAAAGTGCAAGGGATACCGGCATCCCATAACGGGGCCTGTACCTCCTGAAGTAGGGGGTCCTCGGACCTGAAACCAATGCGGTTCAGGTCCTGAGACCTCCTGCTCATGTACACTATTATTAAAATGTATTTATTTAGTGTACGATCGCCTGTAACAGCCTTGCGTGGAGATACAGAATCTCCATGCAAATGTTACATGCAGCTTTTTTTTCTATTAGCTAGCGTATGTAAAGGTTAAGAACGCTAGCAGGGGAAAAAAAAGCAACCCGTACGCTGTGGGTGTTTTGAGCTATTTTGAGCAGGTACGTTAAAAAATGGGCTCAAGGCCTTAGTGAATCGCGTCCCCGGCCTCACTTTTTAACGGACGTGCTTTTTTGGAACATCAGAACGCAAACCCATTGAGCTTAGTGCATAGCCCCCTATGACTCTGTCACAATATATATAGATATGTATACACGAAAAAGTGCAGTTTGTTTATATAGAGCCTTTTGTTAGGCTATTTATTTACAATCATAAACACTTTATGTGCCCTGAAAATAAAATAGCACAATTTACACTAACGGGGACATCTTGATGACATCTGAATACTGCCGTATGTAAGTTTTTCTCCATAAACTGAGGTGTGTTTTATTTGCCTCAACTAGCTTGATACCTCAAAACATATGTGGTTTAAATGGTAGAAGCAATGGAAACAAAACTTTTTGTACTGGCGGTTTTGTCATTTTAATGCTGACTAACCTGATAGAACACTGTAACTATCTGTACAAATCAGAGTACACTTGACATTCTATTATAACATCTATGCTTCTACAATTAAAGCAAAGATGTAACATGTACCTTTTATAAAACATTAATTCAAAGCTCGTTATGTAATTAACTATTAATGAAAGAAAAATCTAATAAATCAAATCTGCGTGCTAAGTATCAGAACATTGAAGAAATTAGACACTCATTATTGCTTTATTGCTCATTTAAAATTTGAGGACTTTGGCAGTTGTGTCACAAAGTTTTATGTGGTGGAAAAACTTTATACTTACAGCAGCATTTCACAAAGATTGGGAGTTCTTTTCTCATCATTCAAGACACCTGTCTTAACCATTTTTTGTATGAATCTTGTGTGTGTGTGTGTGTGTGTGTATATATATATATATATATATATATATATATATATATATATATATATATATACAGTATGTGTGTGTGTTGTACCCTACATTATTCTGTTCCTCTGAATCCACTCATGTTCTTCCTCATTAAGTTCAACCCCTTTATTGCCGGGACAATGCATTAGTTACAGACCTCTTTAACTGAGAGGGTTAATACTGTGCACCCCCAACAGTAGAATGTGCAAAGGGACATGGACAGCAAGACCTCAGGATTCCTTTACTTCCCGTGCAGAGGATATTTAAAGCATCCAGAAGCTGTAGTGATGGCTTGTCACGCTGATGTCAGACATGCTGGGAGCACAATGAAACAGGCGCACCACTGAAGCATGAAAGCTTGCCACAGGGGGAAGACGTACAGTACTAACCTCAAGGCAGCATGTTAGAAGCATAAACAGGAATACTTTTACTTTAATAAATCTTGAATTGTCTATGCTCAGATAAAGCCTAGCTGCACTGATATAAAAGGATTCATTTGAGAGAATGTTGCCTTCCCTTTGCTCGAGATGATTTTAATTCCATTCATTTATTAAATAGGGACCCTAGTGAGATATGTTTTAACATTTATCATTAAATCAATGTAGCAATGGCTGGTCCAGGTTATACTTTCTGCCCCCTGTCACGTAAGTCCTAGTAGCTACAGGCAGTGGCAGGCTATCCTGTGGGATTTACCCCCCTCTTGCAGCCTCCTTGAGTGGCAGCAGTAGAGGTGAGGCGTGGTCTGCGAGTTACCCAATCCGGGTGCAGCCCAGGTACCCACCCCTTCTGCACTAAGGAGGAGGCACTATAAATTATAGGGAGTCCTAGTCTCTCCCTCAAGGGAGCTCTCCAAGGGCTGACTGCAGCTAAAGATCTGAACACAGGACAAGGCCTTCAGACTGCGAGAAGGCCGGTACCATCCAGAGGTCTGGGCCCTATTCTAAAAGACTATGCATTTGCTGTAATAATACCTGAAGTGGATGCTACAAATAAAGGATCCTGTTTTATATACCCCTGCCTAAGTTACAGTCTATTGGGTAGGGGTATGTTTGAAGACTGTCATGGTGGGGACTGTCTCCAGTAACCCTGGAGCCTGTTATGACTGGAGGCGTTGCACCAGAATTATTAGCCTGAGGATCACCAAAAGCCTATCCTCTTTCCCCTTACCATTGTGGACGATTATCTCTCCTGAGCCCTCACAGGTAACAAGCACCATGACACCTGTAGTTTCAGCAAGATTTCCCAGAGAGGGAGACCCTTACCAAAGATAAAGACTATGTTGGGGCGTACCCTGAGGGAATTGTTCCAGGGAGCATGGACTCCCTTCAAAAGAGAAAAAGAGACTGTTGGGGCATACCCAGTGGGAAATGTCCAGGGAGCGTGTACCCTTAGTTTAATCCAGACGTGGTTGAGGTGTACCCTGTGGGAAATTGTCCAGGGAGTGTGGATACCCATCTAGCTGCCTAAAATGTGTGCTTGTTGGGGTGTACCCTATGGGAAATTTTTCAGGGAGCGTGGATACCTATCTAACTGCCTAAAATGTGTGCTTGTTGGGGTGTACCCTATGGAAATTTTTTCAGGGAGCATGTACCTTTCATTTACCTCAGAACAGTGGTTGGGGCGCACCCTGAAGGAAAATCCAGGGAGCATGTACCCTACTAGCTGCATACAATTCAATGTAAGGAATGGGCCCCTGAAGCATCGCCAGGGACCCGGAGTACCTTTTGCCCACGTGGACTGTGCTCTCACAATGGTATCCCCCCAGAAAAAGGTGACCGCATGGGCTTGCAGCAAGTTGCAAGCTATTTTCTGCAAACTCAGTTGCAAGCTATTCAGCGCCACGCAAGGTACCGCTCATCGCTGTGACTGGCTCAGTCGGAGCCAGGTCACACCCTGTTCTTCTATGCCCCTGTTCTATGTTCCACCTAGGGGAAGGTGTAACACCCAAGATCCAATCGGAGACCATCCCTGCTATGGAAGGAGCAAATCAGTGCCTGCCTAACTCAGTCCCACGGAGCTGAGCAAGAGGAAAGAGCTGTAGTGTACTGCTGCTTAAGACACTGCTCAGGAAGGAAGGATCCAACGCTCCACGTTTTTTTAAAATAAAGTAAATTTATTGTGCCACACAACGTTTCGACCAATAGGTCTTTCTCAAGTGACTAGGCTTAAGAAACTGCCTCATACTGCTAAAGAAAACAATGTCTACCCTAGAGATTGTCAGTTACTATCTACAAAGGGGCTACTTGGTGGTCACGGTGAATGGTCAATGCCATCTGCGCTGTGCCTGTCGTTTCCCAGACCAGAACCAGTAAAACCTGTACCCGATGACGGGAGGGTGAGTTGACTGCACTGGGGGTGTTGGGTGCACTTTCCCTGGTGGCGCGGGAGTGGGCAAGCTCCATGCCAATAGCTTCCAGGGAATGCGAGGTGACTGACATCGCACCCCGGAGGAGGTGTCCTTACCTTCCTCAGAAGAAGACGAGACAAGCCATCTAAGACCTGCGGAGGAAAGATCATCTCTTACCTGCAGTCGGAGGTGAAGTCCCGATCCAGAGGCGTCCATCCAGAAGGCCGTGGTGCATCCGGAGCCCCGGAGGAGCCCCACGCCCGAGGAAGATGCCAGAGCTGTGAAAGACCCACCTGCGGTGAATCCTTTGGAGCTAGAAGACGTCCCCTACCTTCAGATGGGTGAGGCTCACATATCTTACTTTACTTAGGGTCCTGCTGCAGCCTACCTGGACGAGGAGCCAGGTATGGTCTTGTTCGGAACGCAGAGGAATTATGCACTTCCGGCGCTGCCGGACGTGATGTCATCCTCGCCGCCGGATCTGTGCCAGCCTGGGACTCTGGCTAGATCGTCGATCCCTGATGATATCGACAAGATGGCGCCTATTACAGCTGCGGAACCTCTGCCGGGACCTGCTGCGGTGAGTGCTGGACAGTCTCCTACTGACACTCCACTACACAGGCCCCGATCCAGAGGAAGGGGACACCGGATCCCTGATGCCACCCCAATACCACTCCCCTGGGGCCATGGTAAGCCTGTACCACATGGACTTGCCATGGACACTGTTAGGCCCCGTTCACCGGCCTTACCCAACCATGTCCCTTCCCATGCCACCACTGTGCCGGACTGTGTAGCCCAAAACCAAACCAACTGTCCGGGGAACCCCTTAAATGGTGGGACCCTATGTTTCAGGGCTACGCCGCCAATATGAACAAGACTAGGTTCCTTCTGGTGGATGGTCCTATGGTTGATTATTGGTGGAGGAGGGTCAATATTCTTCTGAGGAAATAGCTGAAGCCCTCCGTAAAAGGGTGGAAGAAATCAAGCTAAGGGACCCTCCATCCTGTACCAAGAGGTGGAACTTAGGGAGCCTCAATTTTGGGTTTTGGCCGGCCAGGGAGCTGGACGGAAATGATTGAAATTTAGCGGAGCTGACTGGGCTATATGGTGGTTTCACATGCTATTGCAGCCAATGTGCGAGTTGGATACATTTTTGCTACTGATTTTATTATATAAAGCACTATTGAACTATATTTGTCTCTATGTTAAACCCGTATATATTGGGAGGAAAAAAAAACTATTTCCAGTCCTATGGAGATGCACATGAAAGATCAATTGTCCACTCAATTACTGACTGATTGTTGTAGCAGTGTTGCACTACGGTATATAGTTGTCTTCACTTATTGTTGTCTATCGTGGGATATTCTGCTCTTCCAAGTTCCTGTTCTATGCTTATCTGAGTATTGGAAAAAAGTATTTTTTTCTGGAGCTGCAGTATACCTCAAAAAACTATATTCTATACATTAAGTATCTATCATTGTTATGTTTTTCAAGCATTTTCTTTCCATTTGACTTATCTATGTAACAGAGGATTTATTCTCTCTTTAATTGCTGCACTGCACACTATATGACTTTAGTTATATTTTCGTAATAACCTGATTTATATGAGAGTTAAGATTGGTCGATTTGAAAACATATCAGTGATATTCTTGACAATTCTATTACAGTATTTGTCAACAGTAACAGACAGTGACCACAGAGGGATGTGCTTGAAAAGGGAAATGCCAAAATTTAGAGTTCATTTTATACATAAATGCCTTTTCAGTTGGTCTAAAGAAGTTGCTAGGCAACATCTATTACATGGGAACATCCCCAATGCAGCAATGTAAATCTGAGAATTACAGAGACAGTGTTAACACTTATAAAAAGACATCGAATAACAAAACAGGCAGCAATATCCATACAAATACACTAAATAGATGGTCCGTATTCAGAGGAGCTAGTCAAATTAGAAACATATGAGTGAAGTTACAAGGTCATGTAGGACCAAAATGAAGGGAATTGTTATGTTTGGTGGATTAAATTTTGCTCAATGATGGCCAGACCCACATACAGAGTCACCAGAACCAAGGACTCCAGCTAATGGGCTCCAGCCACAGTGTTGAGCAGGGGAGTGCTGTGGGCCCTGAGCTGTTGAGAGGAGGAGAAGTAGGATTTGCCGAAAGGCCGAAGTGTTAAGTGGGGAAACTGGGCCCCGACGGAGGCTGTTGGCCAGGCCACTTTCTGCACTCTAGTGTCAGCTGCCCTGGTGATGCCTTTATAAAAATAAAAACCACACACATATAAATATTTTTTAGTAATCTAAAAGTTTGGGAGTTGTTTTTGTTGCTTTAACCAGGGCCACAAACAGGGTGGGTCTGCCGGGGTTGGCGTCCCGGTGAGTTGGGGGGGCCCGCCAGCCGGCACTGCAAGTTGGGCCCAACTTCTGGCCAGGCCCGTCTGCTGGTTCTCTCGCGGCTGGGCCCCGGCTCTCCTTAGCAGCAGCCTGCATGACTCTATCCCTCTGTCCCATGCCAATGGGCCTCCCTGACGTCAGCGCGCCGGAAGCGCCCTGACGTTAGCGCTCTCTGCTTCCGGCGTGCGACGCTATGAAAGGGAGGCCTGTCGGAAGCAAGGCGTTGGACAGAGGGATAGAGGTATGCAGACTGCTGCTCAGGGGAGAGGCGGGGTCTGGCCGTGAGATCACAGGCAGCCGGGCCTGTCCAGAGGTCGATCCAACTTGCAGTGCCATCCACCTGGCCCCCACATCCACTGGACCCAGCCTGATCATCCACAAGGTAAGTCTTTTTTTATATGTATAGTGTGGGTGTTTTAATATGGTGAGTCTTTTTATACGTTTTGGGGGTGGGCCTTTTTAAAATATGTATTGGGGAGTTGGGGGTCATTTTAATATGTATTGGGGGGGGTCTTTTTCATATATATGGGGGATTTTTTATATGTATTGGGGGGTGGGGGTCTTTTTTATATGTATTTGGGGTTGGGGGTCTTTATATATGTATTGGGGGGCTTGGGGGAATTTTTATATGTATTGGGGGGGCTTGGGGTATTTTTATATGCGTTGGGTATTTTTTATATGTATTGGGCAAGATATGGAATGTTTCTATATATATATATATGTGTGTATAGATGTATAGATGTATATGTAGTTATATGTATATATATATATATATATATATATATATATATATATATATATATATATATATAAAGCAACTGTAAATATTACTGTATGTTCATTTGCATGTCTTAGACAGGTCTGCAACCCTTTCTTTCCCCATTATCGCCCAGCATACAGCGCTTCCACTGCAGCAAGGGATTCTGGGAAATGACATGCAAATGAGCACTCAGTGCCACCTTTTGTCTCAAGCTCGTATTACACAAGCAAATCCTCAAGCCAATGCATACTGTTTTAAACACAGCTTTTAGACAGAGGCTGGGATGAGATACAAAGCCAGCTGGAAATGGAAATATAACTGTATGCTCATTTGCATGTCTTAGGCAGATCTGTAACCCCGCCTTTCACCATTATCACCCAGCACACAGCACTTCCACTGCAGCAAGGGATTCTGGGAAATGACATGCAAATGAGCAGACACATATACTGCACCGACACACTTTATTCGAGCAAATACCCGGTATGTACCTGGCAGATACCTGGAATGTGCCGCTCCTCACCTCTGACAAGCCCCGTTGCATTTGCCTTCCCAGCCTGGGTTCATGCCTGGCTGATGGGCGGCTGATCTGTTAAATGATAATGATTAGGATTTAATAGGCTGCAATGCTTCGCGTGTCTACCAGATGGCATAAATTCATGAATTGTAATGTAGTATATATATATATATACTGTGCAGTATTGCAGCCAGCGGGAATAAAATGCTTCAATCCCTGCCTGGAAAATAACTCAATGCACTCGGGCAGAAAACAGTCACAAACCTCAATACACCCGGGTATACCCGAATTCGTGGGACTAGCCAAGCTCGAATAAAGTGTGTCGCCAGTGTATATATATATATATTGTGATACCAGCACTGGCATCTAGGTGGTGAAAAGAGTTAATCCTCCCTGGAGTTTCCAAGAACACCTGAAATCTAATTAATCAGCCTGGGTTGAACTCCTGAAAAACCAGGAAGTGTTTGGTCACATGCTGAGATGAGCTGTGTGTGAGTGACTGCACAGACAGAGGGGCTCCCCAGCTACCAGAAGCTGGTTAAAGAAGATGGTAAAGAGTGAGAGATAGAGCCAGAGAGAAGACTGTTTACCCTCAGGGAAGGGGACAGAGAAAGCGCTATCCAGCAAGGAAGGCTGACACAGTTCCGTAGACCCGCTGGACAGTGGAGGCGGTGTATATATATACATGACTCTGAGGAAGGTCCCGTTACGGTGACAGAAACGTTGGTTGCAGTGCCCTCTCTGTTATCAATACAGTTTTTTACTTGGATTTGACCCATCAGTGTGCTGTCTCTCTTTTATCGGATATCCCTCTGGTAAATAAATATATATATATATATATATATATATATATATATATATATATATATATATACATACACAGTGGTCGACAAATCACCCAAAAATGTACACGCCGAACAAAAAATCTACTCGCCACCTAGCCCCGCCCCCAGCCCCACCCCTTAAAAAAATATGAATAAATTCCTAGTAAGAACAACATTTGTTTTTGACATTAGTTTATTTATTGTATTACATTATACTACGATTAGTTATTGTTACGTGTGTGTGTATGTGTGTGTAAATGTCGGATTTAGAAAAAAAAGTCAGATGTGAATGACTAGTTTCCTGCACCATTTAACCAGTGTCTGGACGCCCCCGCTTAACAATAACTAAAGCAGCAATCACACCTAGGATCTTACCTGATCCGCAGTCCCTAAATGTCCAGGTACCCTCATTCCCGCAATGTTATAAGTTGGAGGGGAGGTTTTCCCTACCTATCTTGGGAGTTAGGGGGGATTCCGATGTCTCCGATGTGAAGCTTGAGTCAGATCTGAAAGAAAGCAGTATACTGTAGGTTATTTTGGTGTAGGTATAGGGCAGTTAAGATATATAGGGTAAATAAGATATCCAGAGAGTGAGACAGAGAGAGTGTGAGAGAGAGTGAGACAGAGTGTGAGAGAGAGTGAAACAGAGTGTGTGAGAGAGTGAAACAGAGTGTGAGAGAGAGTGAGACAGAGTGTGAGAGAGTGAGACAGAGTGTGAGAGAGTGAGACAGAGTGTGAGAGAGTGAGACAGAGAGAGAGTGTGAGAGAGTGAGAGTGTGAGAGAGTGAGACAGAGACAGAGTGTGAGAGAGTGAGACAGAGACAGAGTGTGAGAGAGAGTGAGACAGAGAGAGTGTGAGTGAGAGTGTGAGACAGAGTGTGAGAGAGAGTGAAACAGAGTGTGAGAGAGAGTGAGACAGAGTGTGAGAGAGTGAGACAGAGTGTGAGAGAGTGAGACAGAGAGTGTAAGAGAGTGAGACAGAGACAGAGTGTGAGAGAGTGAGACAGAGACAGTGTGAGAGAGTGAGACAGAGACAGAGTGTGAGAGAGAGTGAGACAGAGAGAGTGTGAGTGAGAGTGAGACAGAGAGAGTGTGAGTGAGAGTGGGAGACAGAGAGCGAGAGACAGAAAGAGAGCGAGAGACAGAGAGAGAGACAGAGAGAGAGCGAGAGACAGAGAGATAGCGAGAGACAGAGAGATTGCGAGACAGAGAGAGTGAGAGACAGAGAGAGCGAGAGAGCGAGGGAGACAGACAGAGCTTGACTGAGAGGGAGACAGACAGAGCTTGAGAGAAAGGGAGACAGATACTGGGTGGGGGGGTGACTGGGTGACTGGGTGGGGGAGTGACTGGGTGGGGGGTGGGGTGACTGACTGTGTGGGGTGACTGGGGGGGGGTTGGGTGACTGGGTGGGGGTGTGTGACTTATTGGGGGGGGGTACTTCTGGTGTCCTGCACACACACACACACACACACACACACACACACACACACACACACACACACACACACACACACACACACACACACACACACACACACACACACACACACACACACACACACACACACACACACACACACACTTTCTCTCCCATACACAGACACACTTTCTCTCCCATACACAGACACACTCTCTCTCTCATATACACAGACACACTCTCTCTCTCTCTCTCTCTCATACACACACACACACACACACACACACACACACACTCATATACACACGCATGAGGGGCGTAAAGTGCAGGGGAACTGCAGCAGAGGAGTAGAGGGGAAAGGGTGCTGCTGGAGGGAGGCTCTGAGCAGCCGTGGGTGGGGGGGTTGTGATCGGTACCTGGGCACCCTGGGGGTGGTGGTGAGGTGAGGGAGGGGATCCCTGCAGCCGAGGTCTCTCTTACCTTCATGGCAGTGGCTGGAGCCGGCTGGCTTCTCTCTCTCCCTGCAGCTTGAGGGGGGATTTTTTTTTGCAGAGCAGGGGAAATCTACTGGCCACGAGCCAATTTGCACTCGCCAGGTGCGAGTGGGGGAATAGGTTTGTCGAACACTGTATATATATATATGAACAATATTACCATTCTTGCGTCCGGTAAGAAAGGATCTGGCACCCCTTTGACCGAAACGTCAGTTTGGGCGACCTATTTTTGTACCTTATGCCTAATACAGATGCTTTGGAATACTACACCTGAGTGCAGTCTTTTCTTACCGGACACAAGAATGGTAATATTGTTTATATTATTTGTTTGAGACTAGCACCCGTATGTGTGTGTGATCCAAATGTAAGGCTGGAAACACTGTATTTTCTATGCAGGGGTTTATTTACCGGGATTAAATCATACCAACAGGCCCACCGTCCATTTAAGAAAAAACAAATAATAAAATAAACACCTACTGTATTCCCTTTAGGGAAAGCTAACTACACCGTAGCTTTCGCCCTCACTAGTTGGATGGTTCCCACCCTCAAAACATGCCCTGGCATATGCAACAATCTACACAGTCTTTGCACCCGACAATAATAACGGGTTTTTGCTCATCTGTTTGTAAGTCCTTTGGAGCAGACATCCCTGCTTCAGCACGGTCTTGCGTCCTTTCCTTCAGCCCCACATGAGCCTAGAGAAACTCCTCTGTAGGTCCTCTATTCCAGCTTCCCCAGCTGGGGAGCACTTCTATCTCCCCCCTTCTTTGGGGAAGACAGTCTCTCTCCCTGTGACTCAGATGCACTTCAGAATGGGACGGAGAGGTGGGAGGAGCCACGGATATGACAGGAGGATTTCACTGACGTTCCCAGTCGTCGGGTGCATGGAGGCTCATTGCGGAGTGAGGATACAGTTATAATCGGATTACTCACAGAACAGTGACCAGGATGCCAGACAAGATCGTGATGACACACCTCCCTCCACAGGATGACATTGGAGCTAGGACTTGGCACCAGCACTAAAGATCATGAGTCAGACGTGGCTCCTGTAGTAACGAAAGGACCGGATTGGAGTATAATGACACTCCTCCCCTGTGGGTTCCTGCCCCCATCTCTTCACTTCCATCCCTATTATGGACATCACGTGAGGACAGCAGCATTGGAGGAGTGGCTACTAACTATGATGCAGCATAGAAGGAACGCCTAATCACAGCTGTTTGAGATCAGTGATAATGGACACAGGGTGTTGTGAGTTGGTGAGGGGTATTTAAAGGCTCACTTTTGACTTTATTCACTATGCCACTATACCTCACTTGAAAAAGACCATAAGGTTGAAACGTTGTGTTTCTGTTTGGCTTAATAAATTTGAAAATCTGTTGTGCCTTACGTAGCCTCTCTTCTTGTTTAATAGTTGTAACCATTGATTATAACACAACACATATTGTTTATCTCCAACAGTAACAAAGGGACAGTATACATGAAATATTGTAGCATATAATCTCCAGAGAACAATGCCTTACAAATAAATAGGAAAATATATATATTTATAAGAGAATAAACATAAAAAAAAAGAAGAAAATACTGACACATACAATGGGTTACTACCTAAAGAAGTTTATTATAAATGAAAAAAAAATACTAAGTTTAAGGAGTGGGACGGCTAATATTTTCAATGGGTTTAGCCAGCAAATAAATCAGCGGATCAACAGGAATTACCAGCTGTGTCGTGTTGCTAATGATATTCCGGACAACCAACCAGAATTTTTGCATAGCAGGACAGGTCCACCAAATATGTACCATATCCCCCATTTGTCCGCAACCCCTCACCACACAGATTGGATGCCTCAGGGTAAATCTGTCTCAATCTACTTGGAGTCAAGTTCCACTGAAATAAAATCTTGTATATACAGTATTCTCTTTGGTCGTGGTGCAAATAGAAGTTTTGCTGCGGAGTCCCAGATCATCTATCAATTTCCATTTTAAGATCTTCAGACCATTTGAGAATATAGTTATGGTCTGGAGTGTTCACGGAGTATAATCCTGAAATCAGTCCCTTCTGATAGGCACTCCTCCTACAGAGCAACTCAAACCTTGTGAGTTCTGGGAAGGCAAAACTCCAGAATTTTTTTTATAAAGAAAATGCCTAATTTATAGATATTTGAACAAGTGGAGGTCCGGGGCCTCAAATTTATCCCGAAGTTCTTGGAAACTGAAAATATTCCCCTTGTCCACACAATTAGCTATTGTCTTGATATTTCTACTCTGGAACTTGTCAAATTGTTTTGGGTCACAACCAGGGGGAAATTCCGGGTTATTAAATAGAGGGGTCAACTGGGACAATGAGAGATAAGCTTATATTTCCCCCTTGCTTTACTCCAAATATCCCACGTTCACCTCATCGGGCCCAATTTCAACATCTTAACATTTAGTTCCCGGGTCACAGGGGTCCAAATATACAGCGGCAATGATGAGTGTCTCGTATAGTGAGATTCAATGGCTATCCAGCAGAATAGTTTTGGGTCAGCATTCCAAATAATCACCTGACGTAGCTGGGCTGCCTGATAATAATTCTGCACATCTGGGACCCCCATGCCCCCTCTCGCCCTTGAAGCCAACATCACTGACCGAGCCGTCCTTGGTCTCTTGCCCTGCCATATAAATTGAAATATCTTACTTTGCACATTTTAAAATTCAATTCTTGGTATCTGAATTGGAAAGGTCTGAAAATCGTAAAGCAGTCTAGGGAGAATATTCATCTTGACCGATACTATTCTCCCAATCCAAGATATCTGAAATTTATCCCAGATCTCCAGGTCTTTTTTGATCTTGGTAAATAGAGGAGGGTAATTACATTGGTACAGAGAGCCATAATATCTGGCAATTTTAACTCCCAGATATTTAATATGGGAGAGCTCCATCTATAATTAAAATGTAGTTGTAGGAGCTTAATTTCTGAGGCTGGGAGTGTTAAATGTAGGGCCTCTGATTTATCGTTATTAGTTTTATAGCCAGAAATGTTACCAAATTCTGTTAGAGAATATTGGAGGTTGGAGGTTGTCGAACGCTTTCTCAGTGTCTAGACTCAACAGAATAGCTTTTATGCCAACACGGTGCACGTGGTCGATAATATCTATAATCTTTCGGTTGTTATCGGAGGCTTGTCCTCCCAGAACAAAACCAACCTGATCTATATGAATTAGACTCAGCAAAATAGGATTTAGGGCCTCATGCAGTAAGCGTTGATAAGGGAATTATCGCCATTTTATAGCCAAAATTGGGTTTGAGATTCAGTAAGCGCCGATAAGTGCTTGATATCGCCATGTTTCGGAGCCGATTATTTTGTTATGGCCAGTCGGCTGCCGATAAGCCTGTTTTCGCCACTGATCGCCACTTTTTTAAATCGGCTGGATTCAACAACAAAAAACAGCTTATCGGGGCTGATCGGCACTACGAAATTGAGATGTTATGGCCAATTTCTCCCGCCAACTAAAGTTGGCAGTTTGGAGGGGAGAACGATCGCTAAGGCTGCCGGAACGGCACTTAGAAAAAAAAAATCTTCTGTACATCAATGGAGTCAATGGAGCGGGGACGTATAACAGTATAGTACTGTTTATGTTTCATTGCTCACAATACAAACGTCATTTGCATTACAGTGTGGGGGCATTCCCTGCATTGTGTCACAGCTGACGTGTATTATTTGCATAACATTATACTTTTACATGTTTTCAGCATTTGCGGGTCACATTACTCATCATGTGATGATGTGGCAAGGGAAAATACTATACTCAACTCTTAAAGGAGAACCTCACATCATATCACACATTTTAATGAACTGAGCGACAATTATTTACATGATGTTACACATGTCACACATGTCACACATACACAGTATATTCATGTTCCTTTACATTACACAATGCTAGTAATGTGTCACGCATCTTTAAACGTTCATGTACATCTGTATTCTCATGTTTACATATACTTTTGGGTCCTCCCTATTTTCATGACGTCACTTATTGGACGCTCAATCACATTGCATGTTTACATTGTAACCGTAGCATTACAAGCACTTCAACCTAACTTATACACACATGTACAGTAATTCATCATTGGGACACCTTGTAAACTCATTCTATAGCAACTATCCTCATTACAGAAATGCATGCATATGCACACGACTATTCATTGTTGTCAACATGTCACAATAACATGGCTAATTACACATGTTACACACAACTTTTCCCACGTCAATCTCAGCCTTTTTGTCTAATTACATGACTGACTGTTGCCTTCAGAAGTTTTACATGCATTGCACATGCAACTATTTATTTGCAAGCAATGTTTGTACAAAGCTTCACGTCACATCATTGGCAAATATCATCATTCCCTGCAGAATACACACAACAAATACTTATAACAACAACTGCACACAGCTTGCCACAGAAGTACTTTATTATGTTAATGTAACACCTTGCATTTTACTATGTCACCTGACATCATCACATACCTATTTAAAGGACGCCCATTACCTGCTCATTCACAGCTACTCATTTCAAAATGTTGAGATTGTTTAGGAGACGGAGGAACATTCTTTTCTATGACATGCTTGATGATCAAGAGAATCATATAGGGCAAGGGAGGGACACACCGAGGGACAGTGACAGGGACAGTCACGCGGATACGACAGGGACAGGGAGAGGGACAGGCCGAGGGACAGGTAGAGGGACAGGAGATCAGAGGAGAAGACAGAGGAGACAAGTTGTGCCTCGTCCGCGTCTGTACAGGGAGAGAACCCTGTTAGATGGGATGAGTGAGGAGGAGATTGTAAGTCGCTATCGTTTGAGTTCAGCAGCAATCTTATCTCTTTATCAGGAGATAAGGGGAGATTTAGATTTTTTCACAGCCAGAGGTCGTGCAGTCCCTGGGCTTGTTAAAATGCTGTGCTCATTACATTATCTTGCTTCCGCGTCATACCAGACAACTGTGGGCATAGTGGGCGGGGTCTCGCAATCTACATTCTCGCGGGCCTTGACCCAGTTTCTCTATGCACTCAATAGACGCGCTAGGAATTATATTCATTTTCCTACAGAGGCGACAGAGTGGCTGGAAGTCAGGACTGGCTTTTATAATATAGCAGGAATACCATGTGTGCTGGGTGCAATCGATTGCACACATGTTGCTTTGATTGCACCTAGTCAGAGTGAGCATGTGTACCGCAATCGTAAGCACTACCATTCACTCAATGTACAGGTGGTATGTGATGCGACGATGAGGATAATGCATGTGGTACCCAAATTCCCTGGTTCCAGTCACGATTCCTCTATCCTGAGGAACTCTTCAGTCTTCCATGCGTTCGAAGAGGGACATTTTGAACATGGTTGGCTGCTGGGTGAGTACACATTTACATGTTCTAACACAAAACACATTTTTATTTAGGAATGTTGGCATTGTACAATTTGATCACTAATGTCAGCTTATGTGTGCTCCATTCATTATAGGTGACTCAGGATACGGAATTAGGCCGTGGCTCTTGACTCCGGTGCTAAACCCTCAAACTGAAGCAGAGGACAGGTACAATGCAGCCCATATATCTACAAGATCTGTTATAGAGAGGACATTTGGCCTACTCAAGACCAGATTTAGGTGTCTGGACAGAACTGGTGGGGCTCTTCTATACAAGCCTCAAAAAGTGTCTGATATTATCCTTGCCTGTTGCATTTTGCACAATGTTGCACTCAGGCACAATGTACAATCAGACCTAGCTGAGCCTTTGGTAGACGAGCATCCCACCCATGTAGCTGCTGAAAATGAACAAACAGCCAGTGGTGGCCAGACACGCCAGAATCTCATCAATTCATTTTTTTCTTGTAAGTAAAAACATATATGTTCCAAGTTCTACTTTTATACTTACATTATGTTATCTTAACAATAATGTTTTTTTATATACCCTTCTGGTAGGACACAGATGAATATGGGTTGCACACCTTTCTTTTCTCTGCTGTGTGCACAAAGGGATGTGGCACTGGTATGTTATTGTTGCACAGGTTATATAATCCCTCTTCAATTGTACTTTTGTTGTGTGTATGTGAATACAAATGGGGTAACAAAGCACTAATATTTTAGCATTGTGTTGTTCCTTATGCTAACACAATACACATATTATGCCCATACTCATTCATGCTTCTAGTATGCTTACATACAATGTTATTGGTGCAGTGTAACATGTACATCCATATGATGTGTACACCAGGCTGATTTACATTTGGAATGTGATTAAATATACATGGTGTTGCACATTTAACACCAAATACACACTTTGCTGTGTTGTTTACGGTACTGAAGATGGCATGTCAATGTTTGCAATTTATATATTGTTCCTTTGCATTATAGGTATATCTCCAGTATGACTGATCATGGTATGTATATTTGCTGACATCTCTCATAAGATGTGCCTACCTCAATCTTCCTATAATTATTTGAACTAAAAACACAACATATTGGTTTTAACACAAATGTAACATACATGTACTTTCTGTATCATGTATATGCATTTAGCTACTCTTGAGCTTTCATGTGCATTGTATTAGAAAATGATTACTCACATTTCATCACATTTTATGTATGTTTCCTTATAAATTCCATTAATGTAATATAGATGTGTTTGGAGACAAGGGGATAACTGTACTTATTTGTTTACTTACGGGAGCTCATTCATCACGGATGAAATTGACTGATCATAACACTACATGCATGAATGCCTGTAATCACAACAATGCGTACTACATCTTATATTTAGCAATGTAGGTGTTTTTTAATTCTAGGAATTAATAGTCAACATTAATTTACATTTGTGACATGTGTATGTATAAGTCACACGTGTGTGGATGTGTCCTACATGTACCAAGTGTAAAACTGTTAACAGAAAACACAATTTTGTTGCAAATGTTACTGTCATTTAGCATTTCTAATTTACCAATATGACAATATTGGTAATATTTTTGCTATATAAATCACGTCACTTCATCATTATCATGATGATAATTATCAAGTATTCTCACAATTGTAACGTCAATCACGTGCACAGTAGCATAGACACACTTTTTAAGACAACTGTTTGTGTCTGTATCAATTTGTGTAGGATCCATGTATAACACCGACAAATGATAACACCAGCTTTATTATGGTAGCTTATATCATCATATTGACTAAACTATGTATTTTTAGAACGTTTAATAAACACAGTAAACTATAGTTAGTTAGGTTAATGAAATATACACAGAAACGTACTTCATTACATGATGTTGATGTCATATTCAGAACATCATGCATTGTAGGGGACCACAACATCTGGCCAATAACATTATTTGCTACAGTCCCAAACCATTTTATCAACATACCCATGTAACAAGAGATTTTTAACAAGAAATGGCTAGTTGGTTGTAAGTGTCCTTTACATTGGGAGAAGGAGTGGCTCAGTGAGTAAAGACACACACTGGCACTGAGATTTTGAAGCAGGGGAGTCTGGTTCAATTCCCGGTGTCGGCTCCTTGTGACCTTGGGCAAGTCACTTTATCTCCCTGTGCCTCAGGCGGCAAAAAATAAATTGTAAGTTCCACGGGCCAGGGACCTCAGCCAGAAAAATGTGTCTGTAAAGCGCTGTGTACAACTAGCAGCGCTATACATGAACATGCTCATATTATAATTATTATTATTGTTACATAGTTTCGACAGTCATACGTTCCATTACACAATAGAATTCACAAATGTGTTAGCAGAGTGGCAATGGTTGTTATATATAAAACACACCATGCCATAAAATGATAGTAGTCATTAAAGAACACTCAATAAAAAATCATGAGGCACTATTTTGCAACATCATTATGTTAATTAAGTGCTTATGCAATATAGGCATAAGGGTATCACATTTTTAATTGTTTGTTAATAAGCGCTGCAAGCAATATAAAATTAGTTCCATATGTAGTATAGTAGTCGGTGGCTCCTCCTCACAATCATCTCATATAAAGGTAGACTCTTCTGAAATCATACATTGATCCGATTGTATCTTCCCCGACATCTCTGAAATACAGCAAACACATGATGGTCAAATATGGCACCTTACTATATATGTATCCGTGACAACGCGTTACACAGCTCTATATGATTGTGTACATACACACGTCACTCACTTATATGTTAGAACTACAAGTGTACATCAGTATGTAATGTTTCTTTAAATTTGTAGCAGGCATAACTATGTATATGATGTGAACGTTGCCTGTATACTGAAAAATGTGCGCACATCTTAGTGTGCGCACGCACTTCACGCTTGGCTGCACTAACTGTTAGCACATGCGCAAAACAAAGCGTACGTTGTGCGTTCAATACATCTTGAAAATACCATTAAACATAAAATCTTTATTTCAAATACAATGAATACGAAACTACATTCGTTCTAAACGAGTACATCTGTATTCTTTTTAAACAGACGTGTTTGGACAGAAAGGACGGCCGATAACACAATGCGCAAATGCAATACGTGTGACGTCATGTTAAACCAGTGTGAAACGCACGCTAACACTCCTCCCACTCAATTAACATTCGGCTAACGCCCAGTTGACGCCTACAAACACTGAGCCGCACACATGACACACTGCAGTTACCGTTACTATAACAAAACATGACAGCCAATAGGCTTTGAGGCGCGCACGTCGCTTGGGGGCGGGACTTACATCCGTAATCCTTTTTAAGGACGCCTTGGGCCATGACAAGGGTCCCACGTCATACGTGGTGGACCCGCTTTTAAATGTTGTAGATGTAGCATGATAACAAAACAGGTATGTGTTAGAGTTATGGTAAAATGTTGCTAATATGTTTAAAGGGATAGGAAAGTACGTATATTTATTCCGTCAGCAATGTGTACTACTCTTTCAGGTTCTACTATATTGTATTCGGAAACAATTTCTTTGTGATCGCTACATGTTATGCAGTCTGCAATGTTACGCTGTATCCACGCATTGAAAGGGAAAATGGTGGTTACAAAAAAAACAAAACATTTAAACGCAGAGTCAACTCATAACGGTTGTTATATTTACCATTCTTCTAGAATTAACTCTTCGTCTGGCTGCAACTGGTCGCTCCAGAAATGCAAGGCTTTTTCATCCACGCTTGACCCACCCGCTGAATCCAGTATGACACACATCTCCTCCATGAAGCGCTCATAGGAATCGCCACTGCTTTCTTCAAACAATTGGTCGGGAGGTAGGTTCATTTCTTCGGGTACCCATTCCAATGCATTTTCAGCTGAAAGGCTTGGTACATAATCATAGTAGTTTTGTTGTTGTACAATGTGGGTTTCAGAAATGGAGGGTGCAGATATTGCAGCAGGTATCGATTCACACGGAACAGTAGTAGCGGATCCATTGCTATTGGCATTAGGAATAAATATGCCTTTAACCACAATATATGTGCCCTCTTTCACGGTGAAATGTTTTTCTTTGGCAATCTTCCAGAAACCATAGTTGTCTTCTAGCTTATCCTGCACACGTTCAAAAAAGTCATTAGTTGATAAAGTGATTCTTATTGATGAATTAAAATTGCGCGCATGCCGACGGTCTTGGTAATAAGGATATTTTGCTCGAATCAAATCATAGATTTGGCGTGTGCTCGCTTGGTGTCCGCTTGTTCTCAAAATAGCTTCTGACACCATGTATTTATAGCCTAAATTCGGATTCATATTTTTCACGAATTCTTCAGCCATTGCAAATTAGCGAAAAAGATGTGTGCAGGTATCTGTTCTTTGCTCATCAAAATGAAACTGCTCAATGGCTAACAAATTGCTGTGTTTCCTTTTCAAGGTCAAGAAAACTATAAACTGTAACTCCTTATTTCAAACGCCAATTGGATTTGTAGTTTTAATTGCTTGAAAATTTGTGGTTTGTGATAGCCGCATGTGGGACAAACATGTATCCTTTTTTTATCTCGTTTCTGAAAACATTCCTACACTTTTAATTCAGTAACATAGAGTTTTCTTGAAAAATAACAAAGAGCACTGTGTGAAAATAGTGCTTAGACAGCCATATCAGTAAATACACACACCTGCAAAATGAAAGGTTTTTTTCCCACATACATTTCTGTGTGTATTTGAAAGTCTGGTTAACTCCCTGTCTGCATGAGTTTAAATACGTGTGTCTCTATATATATATATATATAAATATATCTCTCTCATAAATATATATATATAAAGTGTATATTGTACTATATGTATATTGTGTGTATGTGTATGTGTATGTGTATGTGTATGTGTGTATTTATATATATATATATATATATATATATATATATATATATATATATATATATAAATTTGTAATTTTTTTTTTTTTATATTGCAGGAGTACACACAACATATTGATGGCAGTAAGTAGGCCTTGTATGAAACCTATTTAAATGGTGATAAACATGAGTGAATTAAGTAATAAACATTTGTTTGCGCACAATGTTAGAGGCTCACACTTAGTATAGTTCTCAAACATTAGGCCTGTATTATTTAAATACTGTGTTTTCACAAGGAAGCATGAAGTGTATGTTTTTTGTAAATACATCTATACCAGTTTAGATAGTACTATATATACACACACACACACACACACACACACACACACACACACACACACACACACACACACACACACACACACACACACACACACACACACACACACACACACACACACACACACACACACACACACACACACACACAGTGTGTGTGTGTGTGTGCATATATGCATACATACTACATATATATTAGTATAAATTCAGAGATGTTCTTGAAACAAGAACACATAAATGATTAAAGGACAACATTACAATGGCCAGCAAAGGTAAGTAATATTTAACACAAAATCCTGCTGTACACGTACAAGAAAGATGTTTGCAGTTAAATAGGTGCTTTTATAATTGCATGTGAATAATATGCACATGCAATGATTACATCAATTAACACACCCAAATGCAAAGTTTTGCTGTAAAGTCAATGGCAGCTTCTCTAAACTTAGCAACTGGCTCCTGGTGGACCATTACTGAACAGACGATTAATACATAAATATTTATAACACTATTCATTAATTAGGAGTGTTAACATTTCCAAAACTTCACGTGTACAAGAACATACTTGAAAGTTTGGAAACAACACAGTCTTCAGCATACATACAATATTAATTAGATAATCTGAAGTCAACAAAACAAGGCCAAAGACATATTTAGTGAATTATAAAAAAATTTTTTTTTGTTCCTTTTGAGAGCGAGTAACAGGCCTGCTTGTTGTCTCTTGAATTTTCCTTTTTCGTTTGCCACCAACTTTAGCCACAACAGAGCCACTTTGAGTGGCCTCTGGCACTTCACGGGCAGGGCTTGTGGCCAGTGACTCACCTACAGGGCTTTTGGGCAGTGATTCACCTACAGGGCTTTTGGGCAGTGATTCACCTACAGGGCTTTTGGGCAGTGATTCACTTACAGGGCTTTTGGGCAGTGATTCACCTACAGGGCTTTTGGGCAGTGATTCACTTACAGGGCTTTTGGCCAGTGATTCACCTACAGGGCTTTTGGGCAGTGATTCACTTACAGGGCTTTTGGGCAGTGATTCACCTACAGGGCTTTTGGGCAGTGATTCACTTACAGGGCTTTTGGGCAGTGATTCACCTACAGGGCTTGTGGCCAGTGACTCACCGACAGGGCTTGTGCCCATTGACACATGTGAGCAAGTTGGTAGACACTGCACATGGTTGGTCTGTTTCATGTGTGTCTTGTTTTGTTTTTGTCACCTCCTTTGTAGGTGTCAGCTGCTGATTTTGTACAGATGGCAGCGGTAGGATGTCGTCAGGAACCTGCACAGCAATGTCTGCTACTTGACCGGTAACATTCGGGCCTGGTGAATGAAGATCAGATGAATGTGGTGAAAACTGCCCAGCATGTAAGGATCCTGCCTGTGACGTGTTGATGTTGAATTGTGGTACATTAGTCATTCTCAAGTAATTAGCTTGTGTTTGCTGAACAACTAATGCTTCGAATGAGGTGTTGATTTTTTGCAACTGTTTAGGCACTTCAATGAAGACTCTGTGGAGATGTGCCAATTGTGAAACTGTTTCTTCCTGCAGTGCAATCATCCTTTCCAGCACTGTCATCAGGTCAGAATGGCGACGATTTTCTGCTTCCACAATTTTTCCCTCAGAAGCTACAATTGCATCGTATGTGGTATTTGCTGGACGATTTGGCGGTAAAACAGTTTCAATTGGAACCTCTTCATGGTCACTTGCTTGTATTTGTGTGTCTATGGCGGCGGCGGCATCATCATCATCATCATCATCATCATCATCATAATCCTCTTCATTATGTTCTACAAATAAATGTACACATTATTAAATGGCATGTTAATCTCTGCTGTGTTACTATGTAATTCTACTGTGTCATAAGTAACAACTAACATGTTTCCATACGTTTTATAACCTCACATTAAAAACTACCTTGACTTAAGAATAATGTTTGGACTCAGTATGAAATATGAGTGAATGAAAACTTGCTGTAAACTCACAACTCCTACATGATAGTTAACATCACTAACACAATAAATGTTGCCTTACACTTCATTTTCACTGACACTAAGTAATCCTATTTAAAGAAGATGTGCAAAACAAATAATGAACATGACAACATAACATATAGAAGAGCACATATTATATGGCCACCAACTGATACACTCACCTTCTAGGTGTGTTGAGCTGGCTGACCCAGGTGAAGACACTTGTTCCGTCTCAGGTGACACATGTCCTTCAGGGGCAACTATATATAACAATAACATAAGTTTTACATTTACATGTGTAAATATTGAACAAACAGTTATTGTATGTTCTGTATTTATGAGTACGTAACAGCATCAGTTCCTTAACCCAAAATGTGTGTGTGAAAGTGAACATAAATAGTTGTAATAACAATGTACATGCCTGTGTACTTAGAACTTTTGAGTTCCCTAACATAAAACATACTATGTTTCTGCAGTAATGCGTGAGGATAAATAGATAAAATTTGTACATAAAAATCATATGTTGTGTAGTGATATCAGTATCATAATGTACATAACTATCATGAGATGACCATTCACAATGGTTATCATGAAGGTGGTCATATTGCAAAAAGTGTTGTTTTTGGTAGAGGATATGTGTGGTACATTAATATAAGATGTGGCACACCTGAATGTGGCTGTGACTCAACAAGACAACACATGCAGTGTGTGATAATGTGTCGTTGATAGTAGTAGTTCAACTATAGATATGAGTGAACTAATGTGTGACGTACGCTTTGATAAGTAATGAGTTGTTGGGGCATTTAGTAGCTAAAGTTAAGCTTTCAAATGAGTGTGATTAACTTCAGTTGTGCTAGTCAGGTTGTAATAACGGTATTCCCTTCCCCAAAAAGCCTAATCAGCCACACCTTTCAATTACTTGAAACAGGTGAAAAAGGTGTGAACTATGTTGACCCTAAAATGAGGCTGTAATTAGTGTGTGTGCTGAACCCCACCCCCTCTTTTGAAGTGTATGCTGTGATGAGATATTAATTGCAGATGCTTTAACACAATGGTAGATGAGCTAAATAGTCGTGTGCAGTTTTTAAGTTATGAAAACAATGACATAACATATGATACGTGTGCCTCATTATGCTGTCTGTATATGACTTAAAGCAAAAATGGACCTTTTCATTAACAACTATAGATGTGTTAGTGCAAGTGATGTTTGTAGGCCGTTGCATGCAATATATTTGATGCATGCTTAAAATAGGCAGTAATGTCATGTTTGTCGGAGTAAAATAAATAAAATACACAATAATATTATACATATTTATGTTCTGTACCTGTAGCTAGTAATAATTTCTCATTAACATGTGTTACACATGTGTACTACCCTGTTGTTCCCCATCTTCGCCCACCATCAATTGCTTCCACTGCAGCAATGCATTTTGGGAATTCACATGTAAATGAGCACGCAATGGCACGTGCTATATTAGTTACTGCTTTTAGTAGGACTACAACATATATGTCTATTTTTAAATATATATATATACAGAATCAGACATATACATATATAGATGCAGGTATGCTTATATTGTGAAGACAGTATAAAAAGCAGTGTAAATATGCAAAATAACTGTAAGCAACGACACGCCTAGTACATTAATATTTCTCACCTGGTGGAAATTGTGAGGGATAAATTCCAATATCCCGGTCACCAGGTAAGCCTTCCACGACGACGGGAAGTAATTTTGCCCGAAGCAGCTCCTCCAATGGACTTAATATGAGACGTTGTGGTGTCGGCCCACCTCCAGTGCCAGTAGCATGCACGCGTTGGTGTTGTATTTTCTTTTTCAATTTGGACCTAATATCATCAAATCTCTTGTGACAACATATGATACGTGTGCCTCATTATGCTGTCTGTATATGACTTAAAGCAAAAATGGACCTTTTCATTAACAACTATAGATGTGTTAGTGCAAGTGATGTTTGTAGGCCGTTGCATGCAATATATTTGATGCATGCTTAAAATAGGCAGTAATGTCATGTTTGTCGGAGTAAAATAAATAAAATACACAATAATATTATACATATTTATGTTCTGTACCTGTAGCTAGTAATAATTTCTCATTAACATGTGTTACACATGTGTACTACCCTGTTGTTCCCCATCTTCGCCCACCATCAATTGCTTCCACTGCAGCAATGCATTTTGGGAATTCACATGTAAATGAGCACGCAATGGCACGTGCTATATTAGTTACTGCTTTTAGTAGGACTACAACATATATGTCTATTTTTAAATATATATATATACAGAATCAGACATATACATATATAGATGCAGGTATGCTTATATTGTGAAGACAGTATAAAAAGCAGTGTAAATATGCAAAATAACTGTAAGCAACGACACGCCTAGTACATTAATATTTCTCACCTGGTGGAAATTGTGAGGGATAAATTCCAATATCCCGGTCACCAGGTAAGCCTTCCACGACGACGGGAAGTAATTTTGCCCGAAGCAGCTCCTCCAATGGACTTAATATGAGACGTTGTGGTGTCGGCCCACCTCCAGTGCCAGTAGCATGCACGCGTTGGTGTTGTATTTTCTTTTTCAATTTGGACCTAATATCATCAAATCTCTTGTGACAATTCCGCTTGTCCCTCACATGATTCCCACACGCATTGACACCAATGACTATTGTGTCCCACATTTCTTTTCTGCTTGCTGAACTTGTCCGCCCTTGAAAAACATATAAAATATATGAGGTAAATTAATAATAATAGAAGCACCAGTTTCCTACACTGCTAGCTGTTCCAAGAGATAGCAAACATGCTGTTTTAGGTGTAATATGTGAAGCACATGAGCATTCACTACTAAACCTATACATGTAAGCAAGGTTGCATTCATATTGTATGCAGTTATGGCAAATTGACCGCCTGTGATTAGTTGTCCTTGTAAGGCATGATAAAAAGCTGTGTTTCCAGACTAATTAACATAGAAAGATATTCTGAACCCATATTTGCATATGAACAAAACTCAGATGACCTAGGATCACATGTATTTGAAGAATAAATGTAAAGGTACACTTACCTAGTAAATGTCCATATATACTGTCATAGTGCTCCAGAATGCCAGTGACAAGAGCTGTATTTTCCTGGTCATTGAAGCGAGGATTACGTGGCTTCTCCACACGTTTCTTCCGAGCAGGTTTAGGGTCAGAGCTTGGCTGGTGCTGACTGGACTCTCCTTCTTCCAATGGAAGAGCCTCCAAAAGCTGGCCACCAGCAAGCACGCCACCACCAGACACCCCATCAGCAACTGCGCCACCAGCAGCACTCCCAGCACCAGCACTCCCACTCCTAGCACCAGCACTCCCACTCCTAGCACCAGCACTCCCACTCCTAGCACCAGCACTCCCACTCCCAGCAACAGCACTCCCACTCCCAGCAACAGCACTCCCACTCCCAGCAACAGCACTCCCAGCAACAGCACTCCCACTCCCAGCAACAGCACTCCCACTCCCAGCAACAGCACTCCCACTCCCAGCAACAGCACTCCCACTCCCAGCAACAGCACTCCCACTCCCAGCAACACCACTCGGTGCACCAGCAACATCACTCCCCTGAACAGTACGTTCACTCCGACGCGTACTCCCACGAGTAGCACTCCCACTCCCACCAGCATCACTCTTCCCACGCTTTGCGGGCATACTTCCAGCACTCACAAAAAACAGACAATAAATGTACAGCCAATCACACGAAACACTTCCACATATAAAACAAGACAAAGATGTAAACAAAACAACAATGGACAAAGCTCACCCAATACACAACAAGTCTCTCAGTCAATATGCAAATGTTCAATCAGCCAGCTCTGTGCGTCTCTCTCTCTCTCACTCCCAACAACACAGAGAATGATTAGCAGTACACGTTGCCTTTAAATATGGCGCGCAATCCAATACATGCTTGTTTCGCCTGATTCAGCAAGATTTGTGATTGGGCAACCTAACAGCACCCCGCCACGCACGCCGATACACCTGTGTGTGATCGGATAATCATCGTGAGAGTGGGCGGATTTGTTTTCGGGTTGATTTTGAATGTATTCGGCACTTACTGCATACGGAGAGGAAAAATCGCCAATAACATGACTAATCGGTAAGATTGCCGATTTCACATAATCGACGCTTACTGCATGAGGCCCTTAGTCTATTCGCCAGAATCTTTCTATATATCTTAAGATCTGTGTTGAGTAAAGAAATCGGACGATAGCTTCCACATTGAAGTGGGTCCCGGCCTTCTTTATGTATGATGGCTATATTTGCTGCAGACATAGTAGTTGGGATTGAGCGCCTTCTAGAAAGAAATTAAACATTTCTAGAATATAGGAGGACAAACCCCCCAAATTGTTTTTTTTTAAATATACATTAGATAACCCATCCGGGACTGGGTTTTTTTTGCTGCTTTTAGAGATTGAACCGCAATCGACAACTCCTCTACGGTGATTTTCCCATTTAAAGCCTCTGAATCCGCTTTGGTCAGCTGGGGAAGTTTGCAATCATCGAAAAATTTAGAAATGGCCTCTGAATTAGTAGGGCCTCTCCCTGAAGAGCTCAGATCATATAGTCTCGTATAAAACTTTGTAAATTCTTGGGCTATTTCCTTTTCATTGTGAGTAATTAAGCCATGTTTACCCCTGATAGCAGTGATTTGCGATTTGACTCTCATGCCCCCCGAGTTTATTAGCTAAAAGTCTATCAGCTTTATTCCCCTTATCAAAGTATCGCTGATTGGTCCATATCAGTGCCCTTTCTACATATTCCAATTGAACCTGCCTCAGGGCCATTCTAGCGGCACAGAGAGCTCTTTATAGTTTTTTTGACGGGTTAGTTTTGTGTTACTGTTCCAATTGTGAAATCATTTCCGTGAGTTCTTTATATAATTTCAGCTTGCTCTTTTTCTTATGAGAGGCAATGGAGATAAAATCACCTCTTATTACCGCCTTATGGGCTTCCCAAAGCATCGCTGGGGCAAAAACAGATCCCTGGTTGATATTGAAATATTCTGTAAGTTTTTGTCTTATTTTGCTCTCTATCTCAGGGTAATTTAGGAGAGAATCGTTTAATTTCCACCGGAAGACAGAACAGCTTCATGTATGTTTCTGATTCTTAAATTTGGCCTCCTGTCCCTGTTCTCTTGGTCCTCCAGACCATCCTTTATAGAGTTTATTTTGTGCCCTAACCGGATTGCAGCTGGAGGGCTTCTCCCATCTTTGATTCCAGCCCCTCTGTTCTTTGGGACAGGGAGGAAATTTCGATTTTTAAATCGCTGATTGCATTCTTTAAGTCATCCTGGAAGCCCTGTCACAGTTTAACTAGAAGATCTTCCATGTACTGTTTGATAAGTGCCCCTCCCTCTGTATCTGTGTGCCCTTGCTCACGTTCTTTGTCGGGGGGCGAACGTGTCCCAATGCCATCTTGGGTTGTTCGGGCCCGCGGTGCGCTGGGTGGTTTCAAAATAGCGAGATACATCCTGCGTTGTGTTTTTTTAAAATTTAACAGCCATTGCTGGGTGTCCTGCTAAACAATTGAGCCCAAAAGATTTAAAATTGTGCTTGATCTAATTGCCAAGTGAGGGTCTCAGGAGCTCCCTCGCTAGCCAGCCATCTCCTGTGACATCATCGGAAGTCTCCTCTCTCTCTCTTTCTTTGGCTGGCTGGCCCCTCTCTCTCTTTCCTAGTCTCTCTATCCCCTCTGCTTTGCTGTCTTTCTCCCTATCCCAGCTTCTCTATCTCTTCCCTTAGTCGGCTGTCTCTTTTCCTTGCTGGTGGTCTCTCTTTCCCTGCTTTCTTTCTCTGACTACCGCTCTCTTTCTCTGCCTCTTCCTCAGCAGTCAGGGTCTGTGCTGTCCTATGACTATCCCACAGGTCCATAAATACTGTCAGATCCAGGGTGATGGGCAGTAATGGGGAACCTTCACTGTACAACCCTTGAATGTGGAGAGCCAAGACCGAATTGGAGGATCTAAGGATGGGTTGAGATACTGCGAACACTACTATTACTGCCATGGTCTGACCGAATGATTGATAATCTGAAACAGAAGTATGAGGAGGCACTGAAAGAGATTACAGTCTTTCAGCAAGAGATTCAAAATTGCCATAGAGAGGTGGAAGTCTCTCAGAATAAGATTCATACTCTCCGCGTAGCACTGGATGCCTCACACCAAGAGGTGTGAAAGGGGGTGGGGGGTCTCGCAAGACCACCAACATGGGTGGCAGGGCTCAGCTCTAGTCTTGGGTTCCGGGAAATCTGTCAGTGGCCCTGTCTGAATTGAGCATGGGCAATTTCCAGGGCTAAGTCAAACTCGGTGCTATGGTTTTGCTCATCCTGGCCAAACTATGCACTTAACACACAAAAATCTGTTGTAACAAAATGTGTCGGAAAATGTAAATACTCCCTACACAGTGTGCAACAGTTCAATCAGAGCTCAAACCATCACTTATTAAAGTTTGGCTTTAATATTAAAAAATACAGTGCTTAGATTACAGAAAAAGGATTATTACAAAAACATAAAGTTACAATAAATGTTGAACAGTTTCTTAAAATAACAGAATAAAACATAAACAGAAATCCCTATACAGTACGTTACCATATGTCATACTGTAGAAGAGAATTCACATGTTCTAATCCCAAAACACACCTCTGTTGAATTCTGATTTTCTATTCACACATGTCAACTTTTATCCCCAGACCTTCTAGCTTTGAAACACCCATTAAACCACCCCTGGTCGCTACTTGTTGACATTTACGACTTGAAAGAAAAAACATTGTCTTGGGGATGTTTAAATCTGCCTCAATATACTGTATTGCCAACGAGTATTCTAAAACAAATCTGGGGCAATCACCAACAAGACCCAGGTACATGCTGGGTACATCCTGGGTACATGCTGGGTACATGCTGCAACATTTCAGTGACATTTCTGCAGACAGACTAATGGCCCATTGGATTAACAGCGGGGGTCCCTGGCAGTCCCATTCAAACTGAATGGGCCTGCCAGGGACCCCTGCTGTGTTAATCCGATGGGCCATTAGTCTCTGCAGAAATGTCACTGAAATGTTTGCAGCATGTACCCAGCATGTACCTGGATCTTGTTGATAACCCCAGATGACCTCAGATTTCCAAGGCAAGTTTAAGGCAAGTTTTAGAATACTCGTCGGCGCACCTGTATAAAAGACCACATAACTTTATTTCCTTAATACAGTACATAGACAAACACCATCTTTACTGTCGCGTTTGAGTACTTGACATACACGTTTGCATATGAAATCTGACAGCTTAACGTCTATTTTTGCAGGAGAAACAGATTTCTGTCCTTGGCACCTTCTAATCATCAAGTGTTTGGCATAATTTGATTTGTCTGATTGCAACGATTACAAATATCTATTTGCTATACTTCAGAATAGGTTCAGGATTCCATATTTTTTTGAATGATGGGGTTAGTCACGCCACTTGGCACTCTGTAGAACCCTTCCAGGAATGCTTTTCGATGGTTTTTTAAAAGGGACCATTTATTTAATGTCAGGAAGGCTATATTTCAATCTCATATCTGGCAAAAAATATGTTTTTTTTTCTAGATTCTATCAGCCATATAAACTAGGCCTGGACACGGGTTTAACAGGCCATAAAAGCATTTCTTGTATTTTTAAGGATATTCGTAACCAATGTTAACCCCTGAAGTACCAGATTGTTTAAAATACCCAATATCTTGTGATATTATAATGACAGTGGGGTAGAGCAAGCCTCTCCCCTGATCCCAGGGGGGATAGAACTAAGTTGTTACATCAAAGGGATGTCTTTTAGATCTACACCTTGAGAACTTTTGAGCCAAGAGGGTTAAATCTGAATGGGATCTTAAGCATTTTTTGTAAAGCAATATATAGAATATACATGCAGAGAGGCATTGAAAATAATACCTTTCAATTTCTTAATGTTTTGATATGGCATGCTCCTATTATACAATATACTGTACATGGGGACCATATGCATATTTATCTTAGTGTAGGTGTTTATAGATAACAATAGTACTTATTTAATTTTAAAGAAAAAGTGGAAAGTATAGTATACAGTTTTTAAAATTTTAAAATATAATTGTATGATATGGTGTGCGTATAGAAAGTAGTTACTTTGATTATATACTAATATATACAATTACCAATATAAAATTACCCGGGGAATCACAAACTTTTTTCATTGCTTAGGTACAGTAGGAATAAATCAGTTAACTTGTAAAGGAACTAAAAGCTGTTTTAAGTTGACATTGATTACATGTGAATATAAGGACATTCTTGTCATTATTTACTCCCTGAGAAAGCATGGTTAGGTAAGAAACGCGTAGGAGGATTTTTGTAAGTTTTGTAGTTGTTAAAATAAATCTGTAACTTTTTAACTGAACTTGGTGTTTTCACTGAAGATGTGCCACAGTACAATCCCACTGGGAACCATGTTTCTTCTTCATGTGAAAGGTCAACAAAGACACTCTGTATGAGCACGCTGCCTGGGGATCAAGGTAACAGAACAAGCAACATGAATGATGCTGAGAGCATGGTCAGAGGAAGTAGTTGTCTATAGACATACTTTAAAAAAAAATAAAGTCATGAAGTAGCACCTTACCTTATAGAGGGAGCAGGCTGGGATTGCTATAATCACTGCTGATGCAAACAAGTTCTGTCACAAGAATCCCTGGAAAAGGCTTTTTATTATGACCCAGATGCTAGACAAGATGATGTACAGTATGGCATGATCTTGCAGCACTAACTGTGCTTTTTTAAATATAAAAGTATCATGAATATGATGTTTGTACAGTAGCTCGGACATGGATTATGTCACAGAAAACACTCCAAAGCGCAAACTCCCCTCGGGCATGAAAAAAGAAAAAAAACCTACATACTGTAGTGCAAATGTGTAATACAAAACTAATTCAAAGTGAAATCTAGGGAGTACCCACTCACGTGGTGGAAATGATTTTCAAGCGTTTTCAGATAAATTCAATCGGGATCAGTAGTGATTTCAGCAGGAATTCTCCCGACCATAGAAGGCAGAAAAGGTATAATAGTGTAAAACCAATTAATAATAAAAAAACATCTGAGCAGTGAGTCCATTCAACATGTCCATTCACATGCTGGAAATGGAACATAAACGATATGACCACTCTGGATTCAACAGTGTCGGCTTCCCGGTCAGTGATAAGCTGGTAACAGGTTGCCCTCTCTTCCTGACTCTCCGGCAGGTGACGTCACAATGTTGCTCCAGCCAATGGGTACCTTCGATTGAGGCTTCCTCGATCTGAGTGGCGGCAAATAACAGAGGAAGTTCGGCTCCCGAACACCACGCGTAGGGTGGTCCTGTGAACATTGCAAGCATCGTTGTGCAGCTCCGGTAACTGCCGCTGCTCCGATCGATGAATATAATAATAATAGCATGTTCTTGTATAGCGCTTTACAGAGACATTTTGCAGGCATATGTCCCTGCCCCGTGGAGCTTACAATCTATGTTTTTGGTGCCTGAGGCACAGGGAGATAAAGTGAGTTGCCCAAGGTCACAAGGAGCCGACACCAGGAATTGAACCAGGCTCCCCTACTTCAAACTCAGTGCCAATCAGTGTCGTTACTCACTGAGCCACTCCCTCTCCCATATAAAAACATATACAACAAAAATAACATATAAAAAATACAGCAAAAGTTGTGGGGGCAGGATCCAGAGGATCACAGAAATAATAATGTGGAGAAATGTAAGCAGGAGGGGGAAGGACACATGTATTTGCAGTTGCAATGATATTTAGCTCATGGTGAAAATACAATCACAAGTAACAGTTGTTGCATTATTTTTTATATAAAAACAGTAATATGAATATAGGTTCACCACTTATATGCAGTTTGTTTCGAGGACTTTCTATAGATCAGAAGTGTCGGGTAAACAGATGGACACGAGAGAGACATACATCAGATACCATGGAGGTTGTTAACCCTAACGCTAATGATGAATTTGATTTTGGAGACCTCTGTGCCCAGCAAGATCTCGTGGATTTGGATTGGATTGTAACAGACCCTAGATGCTGGACTAGGATTCGCTTTTCTGGGTTTGGTGGTGTAAGGATCTGCGCTTACCTTTTTCTCAGGCCATTCAGGCTCCCGGCAGCATCCCCCGTTCCTGGCTGCTTTCCCTGCACCTCCTGCCCACGCACGTCAGCCCTATGGGCGCGCGCGCGCACCCAAGCCGCCATTGGTTGGCGGCAGACGCCTGACTCCGCTAGTGCGGCACACGCTCCTTGCGTGTCGCCGCTCGGGTCCCATTAGCTCCGCCTTCCTGCTTCCCCCTCCTTACCTGACCCTTCCCCTGTCCGTCCCTCTGCTCCTCCCCTTCTTCTCTCTGCTCCTGGATCCTCCGGTGCACCTTCCCCATTCTCCGCCTCCTCGGACGTCACGCACATGCCCGGCACGCCCCTTCCCCATATGCCTTGCCTCTCAGGTCCTCCTTCCCTTTCTGTCCTTCCCTTGTCCGTCCCTCCATTCCTCCCCTCACTCCCATTGCTTTCAAACTTCCTCACTCTGCTCTCCTATTAGGTTCCTCTTCAGGGCGATCTCCATCACTCCCCTTTCTCTGATTGGTCCCAGCCTCCTATATAATCCCTCTTCTCCATTTCCTCTTTGCTCTGCATAGCTTCTGTACCATGGTGATGTCTGCTGTTGCCTGGCCTCTCTTTGTCTTTTCAGTGCTGCTCCTGTCCCTGGTACCCTTGCTGACCTCCCTGGATTTGACCCTTGCTTTGAACTCTACTACGCTGCTCTTTGGAACCCTTTGGACCTTGTTTTGGACATCTACGCGCAGACCTCTACAACCCTTGGACACGGCACACAGACTAACTACTACGATGCTCTCTCCACTCCACGATCCAGGCTTACAGACAATCGATTACGCTGCCCTCTCCAAGCCACGACCCTTGGCATTCGAACTTAACCCTTCTACGCCGGAGCTGTCAAGTACGGTATCATTTACATTCTTGTTACCCGGACCACCTACGCTACTACCACACTTCGGCCGTGCCCCCGTTTGCTGCTAGATGTGTGGTTTTCCCCTTTCCACCTCAGTCCCAGGGTCTCGTCTGGCTTGTGGGCAGGCCGAGTGTTACAGGTGGATTCCGGTCTCAGGAAGGGGTCTGTTTTCTATCTATTATATACGAGGGGTCAATATCTTGACTTGTTTCGCTGCTTGGTAGAGAGAGATTTGCAATTTTTGTCGACGGCAATCAACGTGGCCCCCGATGCAGTGATAAGTAGACCCAACCTAACCCTTCAGGATGGCCTAGCCCTTAAGTTAATTAAACACAATGACTCAATTGTCATAAACAAATGCAGACAAAGGAGGGGCAATAGTAGTTTAGACAGGGTAGATAACTGTGAGAAGGCCCTTAGGCAGTTTGAGTGATGTGTCCACATATACCCACTCAGAGATATCTGACAGAATTGGGTGAATAGTTGGAAGAGGGACAGGTCCTACAGGTACTCAGCACTAGTGAATTATAATTCCTTGCTAGTGAAACCACATTGTTGCCCATCTTCCACCACTTACCCAGAATGCATAAAACCTTAGAATATCCATCAGGTGGACCAATTGTCTCCCGTATTGGATCTATTGGAGAACACATCACAATGTATTGATAAATATTTACAGACACAGTTATATGCACTTCCATCATTTCTATTGGACACTGGAGAATGAATTTCTTTCATTCAGAATTGTATATGGAACACACAGTAAATTTGGGAAATCCTGGATGTAACATTACTAAAACTAACATTGAGCTCACTTAAGGACTTCAGGCTTGTCGATTTTTTTTTCTTGACACCTCATCTCTTTCACAAGCACAACACATTTTTATTTTGTACGCAATATCTTTCTTAGAACTTGTCCTGAAACAAAAAATAATTTTATCTCCAAACATATGGGATAACGATGAGCACTAGCTTTGTCTCATCCTACGCCAACCTGTTCAAGGGTTGGTGGGAAACTGCCCAATTGTTTGGAGACAGAAATCCCTATAGTCACAACATAGTTTTCTTTAAATGGCATATGGATTACCTATTGATTATAAGGCATGGTACAGTTGCAGTTCTTTACAGTTTGATTATTATATAAACGACAATACCTGTGGTTTATCATTTACATATGAGGATAATTTTCATCATGAACATTTTTTGGATTTAAATTTATATGTGGGCACATCACTAAAAATAAAACAGACTTTTTTACAAGGATAAACTCCAACTTTCTATGTGCAGATTGTATGCATGTCTTTATTTATATAGTGCCATTGATGTACATAGCGCTTCACAGTAGTAATACACGTGACAATCATATAAATAACAAATACAAATAACAGATCATGGGAATAAGTGCTAAAGACTTAAAAAATAACATTTAGGAAGAGGAGTCCCTGCCCTGAAGAGCTTACAATCTAATTGGTAGGTAGGAAGGACGTACAGAGACAGTAGGAGGGCATTCTGGTAAGTACGTCTGCAAGGGGCCAAGCTTTATGTACAGTATCATGTGCATAGTATTAGCCACAGAGCTACTGATATGCTTGGTTATGCAGGTGTGTTTTAAAGTGGGTCTTGAAGGTGGATAGAGATGGTGCTAGTCGGGTATTGAGGGGAAGGGCATTCCAGAGGTGTGGGGCAGTCAGTGAGAAAGGTTTAAGGCAGGAGAAGACTTTAGATACAAAGGGGGTATAGAGAAGACATCCTTGAGCAGAACGCAAGAGTCGAAATGGTGCATAGCGAAAAATTAGGGCTGAGATGTAAGGAGGGGCAGAAGAGTGCAAAGCTTTAAAAGTGAGTAGGAGAATTGAGTGTCAGATGCGGGATTTGATAGGAAGCCAGGAGTGGGATTTCAGCGAGGGAGATGCCGAGACAGATTTAGGAAAGAGTAGAGTGATTCTGGCAGCAGAGTTTAGGATAGATTGTAGGGGGGACAGGTGAGAGGCAGGAAGGCCAGACAGCAGGAGGTTACAGTAATCGAGATGGGAGAGAATGAGGGCCTGTGTCAGAGTTTTAGAAGTCGAGCAACAGAGGAAAGGGCGTATGTCTGTAATATTGTGGAGGAAAAAGCGACAGGTTTTAGATACGTTTTGAATGTGAGAGGAGTCGAGTTTGACCCCTCGGCAGCGTGCTTGCGCTACTGGGTGTATGACAGAACTTCCAACAGTAATGTGGAAGGAGGTAGTGGGGCCAGGTTTGGGATGAAATATGAGGAGCTCTGTTTTTGACATGTTGAGTTTAAGTCGGCGGAGGGCCATCCAGGATGATATCGGAGAGAGGCATTCAGAAACCTTGGTCTGTACAGTAGATGTAAGGTCAGGGGTTGAAAAGTACATTTGTGTGTTGTCAGCATAGAGGTGATATTTGAACCCGAAATGTGATTAGGTCACCTAGAGAGAGTGTGTACAGAGAGAAGAAGAGAGGACCCAGGACAGAGCCCTGGGGTACCCTCACAGAGAGATTGATGGAGGATGAGGTGTTAGCAGATGAGACACGGAAAGTACGATGGGAGAGGTAAGAGGAGATCCAGGATAGAGCTTTGTTATGAATACCAGGAGTATGAGAATATGAAGGAGGAGAGGGTGGTCCACGGTATCAAATGCTGCAGAGAGATCGAGTAATATGAGCAGAGCGTAATGACCTCTGTCTTTGGCAGCATGGAGGTCATTAGTTATTTTAGTGAGGGCTGTTTCAGTTGAGTGAGCAGATTGCTGCTGTCCTAGAACAGTAATAATAGGAATTCAGAAGGGACAGCTAATGTGCTTCGTCGCAACAATTCGAATGATGTAGAATTCAAACTGAGATCAGCAGGACTCTGGCAATGCTTAAAAAAGAGGCTATCCAGATGTGACATTAAGATAAGCTTTGAAACAATTAAAGAATAAAAATAGAGATACACTTCTTATAAATAAGGTATTATCAAAATATCACTGGACTGATAGAAAATATATAAAAAGTACAAAAAATTAAAGTCAAACAATCAGTATGTATTACTCAGTACAGTAAACAAAGTGCACAGTTTAGATCAATACTTATCAAACATTGGGAAATACTTACCTTAGACCCAGAGTTAAAAGAAAGCATGGGATACTACTGTATATTAAACAACTATTGTAGTTTTCTCAAAGGGCACCCACAGTATCTAAAATCTCTCCCAGCTATCTAAAAAATATGGGAGGGATCCACAAGAGAGTGGATTTCTCCTTTGCAAGACCACAGGTTGTGAGAAACAGATTTAAGCCACTGGAAAAAAACAGCAATAATGTATATGCAAAATAACTTGATATATTTAACAAAAAAAGACAAAAATACCCAATGCATTACAAGCCTGCTGCCACGTCACGGCATGACGAGAATGCAGGTCCTAAAACTATCTGTGAAAATCTGCATACAGGTGTAGCACTACTTCCCCCCCCCCCCCCGTTTACAGTCCTGTGTGGTGCTTGGTACCTGTTTGGTTCAGGAGATGCTGAGTGTTCCACAATGACATGGGGAAACAGGACAGGCTCATGGTGATCCATGATGTTCTTTCTTGGTGCAGGCGCCTCCAGCCATAGTGCGCTCCAGTAGAAATGAAGCAATCCCCACCATGACAGTCTTTTATCCTCATACATCTGTCCAATAGATTGCGACTCAGCCAGATATATAAAAAGGGATGGTCTTTATTATGCAGCCACTGCTGATGTTCATACAGCGATTGCAATCAGTTGGCAGGATAGCTTCCTGGCTGCTGGATGGTACAGGCCTGCAGGTAATGATGAGGCCTCACTAGAGTAGTGGAATACACCCCGCCCATTAGGGACTGAGCACATGTCTTCCTCCCAGCAAGGAGGAGACTTGGCTTACATCCTCATCACTGGAGGAAGAGGGATCACCTGAACTCCACCCAGTGAGATAATTTAGGATACCTCCTCTATAGTGCAAAAGGGATGGCACAGGCTCAGCATCCTTATTGGACAGATGCAGACTCCCATGTCATCCCCACTTCTGCCACTCAAAGAGGCTGCAGGAGGGGGAAAAGCTCCATAGGATAGCCTGTCACTGTCTGCACCTTACTAGAACTTACGTGACAGGAAGGCAGAAAGATAGCTGGTCCAGCCATGGCAATACAGGTCATGCCGTGACGTGGCTGCAGGCTTATGACACTTTGGTCAAGGGGTTTAACTAAATGACCCTTAATCATGAGAATACAAACATTGAAGTATTTAACTATGTATTATGTCACATTGTATGTAGCAGTGGATATTTTTGTCAGTTGTTGTATACATTTGTCCACACTCAGTAGCACTCCTTTTGACACAAATATATATGATGTTGTGAGTTTTGGGGTTAGAGCTTGCAGGGACTGTATTCATTGATATATTTAACATATCATTAGAGAGCAATGTTGTAGAGTATTTGGCTAATCTTTATATTTAGGGTTACAGATGCTGTACCCTCCCAAAACCAATACACTATACTCTATTATGCATGTATGTAACTTTGTTTCTTGATCTCTAGTTTATGCATTATTTTTCTATAGTCCAGATGTTTTCTTTAGACTAGGTTTACAGAAAGGTTTTTTTTAAGATAGAACAAAGTTTGTGATGACGTTTGAATAGGTGTTAAACAACTACACAGTACATATATTTTTTAATGTACATGAACCGCGAATCCCTCTAAAGCTGATCCATGGTCACCCAACCTCCGTGAGATATGCATAGTTTTTGTGTCAGTGGTTTACACAAAAATCTGCAAATACGGCCCCAGGGTCATCAAGAGAAAGTCACAACATCAGGTCCCGATGACGTTGCAGCTTTGTATTGGCTGCTGGAGCAAGGTTGATCCCAGTGGCCACATTGTGTTCCCCATGGTAATAGTTCTTGCCTGGTGGAGAAACTGCTTGAATCTCAAGAAGAATGGGGTTCCTGGAGGTCAGTGCCTAATTTATTGTCTCTAGGTTCATGTAATATAAACCCCCCCCCCGTACCGCCCCCCAAAAAAAGCAGCACAAACTTCTACGTTAAATAAAGGGGGTATGCAATCCTCAAATGTATTCCACACTAAATTGGGATTTGTTTTCAGTCCTTAACCCCATTGTTGAAGTATTTTAATGGATTTGTGAACAATGAAGACCCCGGGCTCTCAGTATTGAGTACTAACAAGTGTAAACGCAACAGTTCCTCAAATATTTTCTGGGTAGGTGTTCCAAAATGAAGTTTCATAAATGTTTCAAAGGTCATACAGATGCAGCGGCCATTATTTTAACAAATCACGGCGCCGGTTTTGTGGGCGCTGCTGTACTCCACGCGGCATGAACGCGGCCAATCGCCCCAGGCACACTTGTTTATCGCGGTTGCTTTGTGAGAATTTCATGGATTGTGTGCAATTAAATTAATGAATTGTAATGTGTACAGTACTGTGCTACTGTGTCAATTTCAGGTGTTTAAAAACCAGAACACTAAAATGCCATTTTATGCACTCGCCTGCACTTGCGTCTTAAGGCGGTACGGTTGGAAGAAATCCTGTGCCATGACATGGGTATTCCGAGGTATACACCCCGACATTTTTTCAAATAATGGCTGCTGCATCTGTAATTGTGTACATGGACTTTGAATTAGTATTTTTCTCCTTGAGTAACATTAATTTTCTATGTTTTGGGCAGTTATTGGTTTAGCAAAGATAAAAGAGAGTAAACTGAGTTCCCTCTAACTTTTTCCTCAACTTAAATGTACTATTCCACCTTGCAATTTTGTTGGTGTTGTTTTTTTTTATTGTTCTGCAATTTGAGAATTTGTTTTTTTCTTTCGAGACAAAAAGTCATAGTTCTACTGGTTCTGTAGCAAATAGTAGAGAATTCACAAGCTATATTGCTTTCTTCAGAAGTGAGGAACTGGAAAACGGAAGCAACAGAAGCAGTTTCTGCAAATATTATAGTTCTTCACTACAAATTAAATAACGTAAGAGGTTGTTTTACAAAGTAGTCTTTGTGCAGGTTTGTGCAGGTTGAAAAAAGGTAAATAAAGGTATTTTGTAAGTAACTGAAACATGACGTTTTGTGCTGCAGTAAACAAAGCAAAATTAGAACTCTAATTTTCGCTTTAAGAACAAAATTACCTTGATTGGAGAGAATGATCTCTTGACCTTGACTTTTAAAACCTTTTGCACAAATAAATTCTGCTACTCTTCAATAATCTATTTTAATTCATTCTGTGGAGTTGCAATATACGGTAATTTGCTGAAAATTCATTATTGTTTCAACGGTCTTTTTCCTGGCGCTCATAATATTGTTATTTTTTCTAAGGACTCGAGTTAACTGAGGAGATCTATACATGAGCTGCATAATCAATGAAGTATGTGAAGGTTGAGGTGTAGATGGTTATTACTGAGCAATGAAAGGGGCCATGTTAACAGCAGCAGCATACCTTGTTTCCAAAACAAAGATACCAGGCTATATATTGCTGCTAGAATGTCAGCAAATAAAGCTCACTGTGTGTATTATATAGTACAGCACCTGTTTCCTCAGATGATAAGGATGATATGTCAATATACAAAAAGAAAAGTGTATTTTGAACTATATTCATTTTCTCAATGATACTCTTTTAGAACTAACAGAGATCTACAGTACAGTAGAGTCAAACTCTGTTAAAACTGAATGAATATTGCACGTGGGAAAAACAAAATACCGGGTGCATTCACCCCAATTTTATGAACTAAGTCTTCAATAGTGCAGTAACATTTTCCTAGGTGTGATATTTTTAAATGAGCCCCTGTGCCGCAATACAAATAAAAGGCAATCAGGCCTGGATTGATTTTAATGGGATTTACATTTTTCTATTTTTATGGGGGCCATCAAGTCTTGGATTCATTTGATGTTTTTTACATTTTTGTTTTTTTTAAAGGTTTTCCTGGCCTGGGATTAATTGCATGTTTTAGTTTATGTTATTTCCAAAAAATAGTCTACCCCACACTCAAGAATGATGCCATCGGAATTTTGACCAAAGTAATATTTTTACTGGTATACAAAACCAGTGAAAAAAAGTACACATTGCAGTACTTCCCTTTAGTGACCAAAAAATATCTAGCAACGTCCCTTCCAGAGCCTAGAGATACAATACTGATACTTATGGACTTTAAAGTCCTGTGGCAAAGGCTGATGTCAAGGATAGCACGCTCCGGTACTCCCCCAGCACAGGAGCCAGTTGCATGGGGCGTACCGGAGAGCTGCTATCCTTAGCATCAGCCTTTGCAACAGGACTTAAAAATCCATAAGTATCAGCATTCTATCTCTAGGCTGTGGAAGATCTTTTTTGGTCACTAAAGGGAAGTACTACAATTACTATGTAAGAATGGGCTGATTGCCCTGGAACGTATATGTTGCCCCCCTTTTAAATTTGGGACTGCTTTGTGTACTTTTTTCATGTTTTTTTTTGTCTGTTTTATATTCCCCTGCATGTTTGTTTGTTTTCCCTTTACCCTTTATTGCACTGTGTTTGGTTGCTCTGATTTGTGTATGCTACATCATATACTTTTCCAGTCCTTACTATTTCATATACTAATTCTGACTTGCTTTTATTGCATTATTATTGTATACCAGTGTAACAGTGTTTCCCCCACCCTATGGGAGAATTCCCTGTTACCAGGTGTATGGTGCAAGCTACCTGTAGGTTCACAAGAGGCTGAGGTGTCCGCCGATGTTTGGGGGGACTGAAGAACAGACTTCTGGGGTACATACCCGACATTTACTCTATGGTACTCAGCGCCTCCATCTGCAGTAGGCTCCAGATGTATGAAGGTAATCTCCCACAGTAGAACAGACTCCTCTCCCCCAGGAAACATTACACACCAGGCAGGAGGTATATACTGTATAAGAGGAACGGTTTTATTCTTCTCTTCTCCCAGCGCAGTCACTTGGCAACTGCCCAATGCAGTCACAGCTCTGGTCTCAAACTTCAGATGGTCCCTGGACCTGCACTACCGGCCAAGGGCACCCGCAGCAGTCCTAGCTCTTCCCTGATCCTCTAGCAGGACCAGGGGTATAGGTAATAACTCACTCCCCTGAAGGGAAGTTAACCTGGGCCTGCCAGTGCACAGCAGCCTGGGTGTTGTAAGGAATCGGGGGACACGTCCCCCGCAGCGTGTCTCCCCCTTGCCTGTCTCGAGTGCTGCTATACCCGCTGTTCGGTCTGCCCGCCGGGTCCCCGCTTCCACTGGTCAAATGCCTCTCTCCTCTCTCTCCTCTGTGGCACACGCCGCCACTGCCTCCACGCTGCCGGGTCGTGCACGCAGAAGCATTACAGGGCGCGCGCGTACCCAATCCTTTCGCCCTCACCTCGCATGGCTGTCCCCACCCCTGCCAATCGCAGGACGCTACCTCACTCACCCAAGCTACACACCTGGCTTCTATCTCCTCTATGTCCCTGAACCTATCACAGGGACTGCCTGGAAGCATCTCCGCCACCCCTCTACCCTCTATTGGTCTACCAGAGTATATTACCCCAGTCCGTCCTCTCCTTCCTTGCTCTGCATAGCTTCTTATGGCTTTGTGCTGTTCGGAGTTCTGTGCCTGGCTCTCTTCTGTGTTTCAGCTCTCGTTCCTGAACCTACCCTCCATGTACCTTCTCTGCACTTCATCTCAGCTTCCATTTGACTACGTGTACCTCTCTAACCCCTGGACCTGGCTTTGGACTATGACTACGCTGTTTTCTCCTACCCTTGACCCATGGCTTTTGGACTTCACTACTCGGACCTCTGGCGCCCTGGACTCGGCAAGTATCTGGCTAACGCTCTCTCACCAGACCCGGCAACGCACCTTACCACACTTCGGGCATGCCCTCACTGCTGTGGGTGCGTGTTATACCCTTACCCACCTCAGTACTGGGGACTGGTCTGGTCTGCGGGCAGTACAGCATTACAGGTGTGATACCTTGTCTCTCTCAAAGGTAGAGACCAACTAACAATTTGGAGATGCAACCCCTTTTAGCACAGTAGGGGGAGGGTACCAGGTCTGAAACCAGGATTGGGCAACTTCACACCTAATCCACTTCCTCCCCTGTCACTCAAGAGTACTGCCTTGAGTGGGAAAAACCCATGATTGATCCCAACAATGCCTGCTGTTACCAGGACTGATATGTCAGGACAGGGCTGAATAGTAGCCACACCCAGCCATGGCTACACCAGTAAAAATATTACTTTGGTCAAAATTCAGATTGTATCATTCTTGAGTGTGGGGTAGACAATTTTTTTATATACTATACATTTATTTGTGAGTTGGTGGGGATTCCCTGTCACCCTACACCTTCTCTATATTAATTAGATATAGCATAATTTTTAATTAAGGTGGTTTGTCTTATGTGATATATGTTTTATTTTATGATTGGGCATCGGCCTTTTTTTGGTATTGGTTCCATGGGGCTACAACACTAAAGATTAGGACAGCCATCATAGGGTAAGTGACAAAAAAACAAAATGTTACTACTGCACATTTTCCCATTGATGATGATGATGATGCACCTGTTGGCAACAGGACTCCTGAGTCTCCCGCATGATGGTGTTTGGGGATTGTCAACCCAGACAGGCAGCTGAGGTAGTGTGTGCGAGTCCAACCTATATCCAGTGCAGCGCCTCCACCTCATCAGGATCTCTGCGTCCGCAGGAAGATGGTTCTGATGAGGAACTCCTTCTTGGTGGTGCCTTCCACTGGAGAGTAACTTCACACTCACACAGTGGGTTTGTCTTTGAACAGGGCATCTTTATTGGCATGGTGGTATGGGCAAGCTGCCCCTTACAGCTAGCAGCTTAGCCACTCATTCCTTTGCTGCACTCCATCTGGAAGGTTCCTCCTTCTCCTAATAGAGTTGCTTTCCACCTCTCCTCTCAAAGAGATTCCCCAGCTTCTCTGTCTGCCTCTAGCTGCACAGACTCACAGATCTTGCATCAGCCACTGCAACACTGTTGCAGACCTCCACGTGCCTCTCACTGAACAGAGGCAGCACAACAGGAAACTCAACTGAACTCCTAACTTTAGGCAGTTCTGTGTCTTATATCACCTCAGGAACCGGCACATCTCTGATGTCACTAATCGGGGACACACAGCATGTGGTCACTTCCCTTAGGACATATGACACCTCACCAGGGTTTGAGGGCAAACCTCCATGATCATTACTGGCAACCCTGCTTACTTACCAGGATTACTGCCAGCATGAAAGAGATATGTACACCAATTTTGTACATGGCTACATTCTCCCTCTGGTGGAACCCAACGACCCGGCTGGGATCTAAATTTGCGGAACCTTCCTTCAGGTAGCACTGCAAAACACAACAATACACATTATTACAGTACATATCTTCATCATAACATAATAACAGATACATCCTGACTTTAGATGATGTATAACAACCAGGATTACTCCCTGATGGAGTATCCATTACTGGTTCTACCATACCCTCTTGTAGTGGCCTACGCACAGCATGGTCCACTGGGTTTAGAGCAGCAATGCTGTAATACTATGGGTGACATACTGGACACCCACAATCAGCCCATAACTCTGGCATGGATGCTAGTGGACTGAGAGGATCATGCCCATACAATTCCCCAAGGCATCTCCTGGAGATGTAAGCCATCTTTTCTTGATTACGCCACTTCTTGTCTGACACTTTAGGATCCCAATCCTCTAGAGAACTATCAGCATCCCAATCTTCTACGGAACTATCAGAATCCCAATTTTCTTCTCCTGATCCTTCCTCCTCACCAGAACTATATCGCTTAACCTCATCAGTGGAACCCATTTCGAACTCAATTTCTCCCTCCCATGGATGGTGAAAATAAAGTAATAGCTTTGGGCGATCCCTGGCAACTCTTGCCGACACTGGAGGTACATAGGGGGTTCCCCGGGCAATAGGCACAATATGAACAACTTTACCCAAATCCCCAGACATCCCACTGGAATGACTGTGCATACCATAATGCTTGACTCCCCCGTTAGCCACAGGCTTGATTACAGTAGGATTCACCCCAGGAGACTTCACATAGGTTAACACTTCCCTCTCCGATCTCTCCTCGGAGGTAAAGCAATCACCCCAGTCCAGGTTCTCCCCAGTCCGTTCATCAGCGCTGCCCCGTGACTCCCCAGACAACCCTTGGCTGGATTGGGACCCATAGGAAAAAGTGACAGGGGCAGGGGCTTTAACTATGGCTGGGGGTTGGGCATAGGGAAACACTGCCGGCATACGCGGGGCTACGACCCGCAACTTCTCGCTACCTTGCCCGGTACCATCGGACTGGTACTCCGGTTCACTCGTGTCTTTGTTCCATCCGGTTCCGCTGTGCCCACCGGAAATTATGTCATGGATCTCGCGGGACTCGCCGCCATCTTGCGTTGGGTTCCCCACCGGAACCTCTTCCTCTAGAACGACGTCCGCTGCCGGAAGTGATGGTTCTGCTCTCCGCTCCACTCGGGCCTGGGCTAGGCCTTCCTCCGCCGTTGTCACCACCGGCGCCTGTGGAGGGTAAGGATGTGTCTCACCGCTCCGTCGGCTCGGGATGGTTCTTTCTCCGCCATCGACACAGGTAAGTGCCGGTTCTTTTCCAGCACCGCTGTAGTGGTCCGCCGGTAGGCGCATCACCACCGTCGTTGGGGTCGCTTGTTCCTCGTCCGTGGAGCGAACTCCGAATCGGGGAGTGGCACTCCCGCAGGGGACTGACAGTGAGGTTCCGGGTTCTCACCGTGTTTGTAGGCCCCTTTCTCTTCGGGCTCCGTTCTGATCATTAGGAGCGATCCCCATTCTCCGGGATCAACTGATTCTCTCCGGACCAAGGGCGAGGCTTCAGCCGTCAGCTTGGCTGTGTCCGCTCCCGCCTCCATGGTCTGCCCTGGTACAAAGGGCTGCACGGCCCCTAGGTAGTGGATGCCACATTTGGGGCACCTAGCCGTTGTGCTGTCTTCTCCACCGGGCAACCTGCACTGCATGCACAGGCACCGCAATGTCTCTTTGTCCCCAGCCGTGACTACCAGGAAGCCTCCTGGCAATGAATAGGGATATACCCCAATGTCCATCTCGCTCTTTGAAGTGCTGGTTACGGGAGACGCTTTGCACAGTGGTCTCTCCTGTTCACCAGCTCCTCGCAACTGTGGGACAGGAAGCTCACATCCAGCTCCTCCCTCAGACAACTTGGGTCTCGCTTGGCAGAGATAGAGACCCCTCCCCCTGGTGAATATTTGGGGAGGGTCCCACAAGTTAATTGGATGCCCCGGCACTGGGGCTAAACTTTTCACAGTCCTGGGGGGCGCGGCCTCCGATTTCACGCCACTACCCCCTGAGCGTAACTCCTTATTTGGCGCCAATCCCGGCCAATTTCTTGCAACCTCTTAGTTTGCAAAATCCTCGTCCTCTTTTCCGCAGGCAGCACTGATTACAGGAACTACTTTCTGTAAGGGTACGGCCGGTTCACCAGCTCCTTGCTCCGCTGGATTCATGCCCACGGGGCATAATTGGAAACCACTCCCCCTGGTTGAGATTAGGGGGAGGTCCCATAGATTTATCGTGTGACCCAGCACTGGGGCTGAGCTGGTCATAGACCATGAAGGCGCGGCCGCAGCTTTCGCGCCATACTTCCCATCAGGGTGGGGCTCTCCTGTTGGCGCAGCTCCTGGCCAACTCTCTCCAAGTCTAGCATTGTACGCATTGTCTGCAACTGGCCCACGCGGTCTCCCAGGGAAGCGGGAGCCGCCATTTTGATTTGCACTGTCAATCTCTTTAACGGTTGAGGTAGCTTTTGATTGTTTGTACACCGACTGACAAGCAAATCCATCATGTTCCCCACACATCACTACAATGTCCTCCTCAATGTCCTCAGGGGTAGTGCCCCTAGATCCTAGACAGGACAAAAACGGCGCGGCCACAGCCTTGGCGCCACTCCACAGCAGGCTCGCAAAAGTCATTTCTGTAGCTTGCCCTTCACCCGCACACCCGCCATGTTCGCTCTCGCCAGTACTCTCCGTCTTGGGATGGTAGATGGGTAAGTCCCGAATTGAGAGTCCCAGAGCGCAAGGCTCAATACGTGTTGAAAAACAGCCAGAATCAGTGTCCATAGGATACGCACGCCACTTGCCGCTACTCCTCGTTGGGCACTCAGCGATGACGTCACGAGTCGCTCATTGATTTCCGGAAAACATCTCCTGGAACGCACAGCGTGCGTGTCGTGCTGGATGTTCCCAGCGGCGTGGAGTAGAAAGCGCGCATATAACACTATGGAATCAGTGTAAACTTACTGACAGTGTTCAAAGACACATATGGATGTAGAAAAACAAGCGGAGACACCTTTCTTTCCAACGCGTTTCGTAACACTAGGTTACTTCTTCAGGGAGTGTATGCAAATAGATGGGGTTGTACATATATATATACCCAATTTCCCCCAATCAAAAGTGCGGTGTCTAATTGCTGCATCGTCAATTACAGGTGCAGCATATTGCTCATGATAGTAATACAAAATACTGTGTATCACAGAACTTGTTAAAACAAAAAACAATCAGTTATATAAAAACATTATAACATTACATATCAAAACTTAGTATATACTTAAAATTCGGCGGATGAAGAATGGAACTTCTGAAAAAGAAAAGCCAAAATTAGAGGCAAAGAAACAAGGATGCACAGATATAGGGATGAGTGTCAACATTAGTGTCAAAATTGGCATATAAATGAGGCTGGGATCTAATATAGTGACCAAATATCAATGTCCTCATTTAACCCCTTAGGGCTCAATGAGTTCATTTGATAAATCCAAAATGTTTCTTGCTGTGAAAGACTTTTAATCCTATCACCTCCCCTTCTTTCTTTAGGGACCACTTTTATACCTTTAAATTGTAGATTGGAAGGGTCTTTATTATGATAAAGTGCGAAGTGACGGGAGAGACTATGTTTCTCATAACCTATTTTAATATTTCTAATATGCTCCTGTATCCTAGTTTTCAGGCATCTTTTAGTACGGCCTATATATTGCAGGCCGCACTCACAGTTGATCATATACACCACATATGTGGAGTTGCAATTAATAAAAGAATCAATCACGAAACTCTCACCGGTAGTAAATGATTTGAAAGTTTTTCTCTCTGGATGAATATATTTACATGTAGAACACTTCCCACATTGATAGTTCCCTGTTGGTTTATCTCCAAGCCAAGTAGATGGCTTAGCGTGGGTAAAACCCACGTCACTGGGGGCTAATGTGTTTTTAAGATTCTTGGCCCTTCTATATAGAAATTTCAGAACATCTGCAATATGATCGCTCAGTACTGGATCGGTGCAAAAAATTGCCCAGTGTCGTTGTACAATTCTTTCAATTTTCTTATTCATTGAGTTGTAAGTAGTAATAAAAGGCACTTCAATCAAATTACTCTGGTCTTTGATTTTTTCTTTAATTCTTGGAATTAACATTGATTGCCTATCCATGTGTCGGACTATGTTAAGATCTCTAGTCAGATTTGCACTTGAATAACCTCTTTCTAGGAACTTGTCAAAAAGTAATTTGGACTGTGTCTCAAAATCTTGATCCCCACTACAGTTTAGTTTAATACGAATAAATTGGCCCTTGGGAATGTTCGCAATCCACGATTTTTTGTGGTTGCTGCTTGCCATTAATAGATTATTGGCATCAATTTCTTTAAAAAAGACCTTGGTGGAAACATTCCCATTGTCCAATGCAGTTAATTGTAAGTCCAAAAAATTGATACTGAGTGGGTTAGACACAAGCGTGAAAATCAAGTTCCTATCATTGGTATTCAACTATGAAAGGAAGGAACAGATGGATGAATCATCCCCCTCCCATACACATAGGATATCGTTGATATAGCGACGACAGATGATTACTTGTTTACTAAAGGGGTTGTTGTTCCAGATGTTCTGTTCCTCCCACTGACCCATGTACAGGTTTGCGAAGCTGGGTGCAAATCTCGTGCCCATTGCAGTTCCGCAAACCTGTAAAAAGAACTGTGATAAAAACAAAAAGTAATTATGGGGCAGTATAAACTCAATTGATTTCAAAATGAATTCAGTGTTAAGATGGTGCAATGTGGTGTCTGACTGTAGATAGTATTGAATTGCTTGTAGACCTTTGTCGTGTGGGATGTGAGTGTAAAGCGCTTGCACATCACAGGTAATCCATTTATATGTACTCTTCCATTCAAAATCCTGAAAAATAAGGAGAACAGAAGATGTATCTTTTAAATAGGATGGCAGTTGGCTAACATAAGTTTGCAGGAAGAAGTCCACATACTGCGAAAGATTCGCAGTGAGGGAATCTATTCCCGAAATGATGGGACGACTAGGTGGATTGGAAGTGTTCTTATGGACTTTGGGCAAATGATAAAAAATTGGAATTTTCGGGGAGTCTTTAAACAGAAAATCAAACTCAGCTTTCGTGATGATGGTATTACAAAAGGCTTCATCCAATAATCCCTTTAAAAGGATAGTATAATCACTCGTAGGGTCTTTACCAAGTACTTTATAGAAGGATGAATCATAAAGGAGGCGGTGGGCCTCCTGTTCGTAATCATTACGATTTTGGAGGACCACTCCGCCCCCCTTATCAGCCTGTCTGATTATCAGATCTTTGTTATTTTTTAAACATTTTAGAGCTAAGTTCTCTTGAAAATTCAAATTGTGTCTAAGGTCCCTTTGGTTAAAATTCTTTACCAGTCTAGAGAAATCATTGTGCACCATATTGAAAAATGTATCAATAATAATAAAATTGGGTATGTATATATATATACTAGCTGAGAGCCCCGGCGTTGCCCGGGATGTTTGTGGTGTGGGTGTGGCATTTGGGTGGGGAGTGGTCCACGCGGCCCATGTGCGGTGGTAGTGCTGCTGTGGCTGTACTTATGGTGATTGTATCGGTGTGCTGATTTGGGAGGGTTTGGTGCTGATGTGGGTGTGCCGATGGGGGAGGTGCAAAGATGGCGATGTGTGAGTGCTGATGGTGTTGATGGGGGCTGGGAATGGTGGGGAGCCGAGAATGCCAGTGTGCTGGGGGGGCATGGGATACCGGTGTGCTGATGTGTTGGTGCTGGGGATAGTGTGTGTGTGTGTGTGTGTATACGTGTGTGTGTGTATACATTGTATGTGTGTGTGTGTGTATACATGTGTGTGTATGTGTACGTGTGTGTGTATACATGTGTGTGTGTATACATGTTTGTGTGTATACATTGTATGTGTGTGTGTGTATACATGTGTGGGTATGTGTACGTGTGTGTGTGTATACATGTGTGTGTGTATACATGTGTGTGTGTATACATGTGTGTGTATACACATGTGTGTGTGCATACATTGTGTGTGTGTATACATTGTGTGTGTGTATACATTGTGTGTGTGTATACATGTGTGTGTATACACATGTGTGTATACACGTGTATACATGTTTGTGTGTGTGTATACATGTTTGTGTGTATACATTGTGTGTGTGTGTGTGTGTGTATAAGTGTGTGTGTGTGTGTATATACGTGTGTGTACATTATGTGTGTGTATACCTGTGTGTATACGTGTGTGAGTGTATACGTGTGTGTGTATGTCTCCATATGTGTGTGTGTATGTCTCCGTGTGTGTGTGTGTACGTGTACGTGTACGTGTCCATGTGTCCGTGTGTGTGTGTCTACGTGTACATGTGTGTGTGTGTGTCTACGTGTACATGTGTGTGTGTCTACGTGTACATGTGTGTGTGTACGTGTACATGTGTGTGTCTACGTGTACATGTGTGTGTCTACGTGCATGTGTACGTGTGTGTGTGTCTACGTGTGTGTGTGTGTGTCTACGTGTGTGTATACGTGTGTGTGTTTGTGTATACGTGTGTGTTTGTGTATACGTGTGTGTGTGTCTACGTGTGTGTGTGTGTGTGTCTACGTGTGTGTGTGTGTGTGTGTGTCTACGTGTGTGTGTGTGTGTCTACGTGTGTGTATGTGTGTGTGTCTACGTGTCCTTTGGCCCGTCACTCCGCCTCAGGCCAATGAGAGGTGTGCGGGGGCGGGCCAAGGGACCAATGAGGTGGGAAGGGGGGGGGGAGGAGGTGGGAAGTGGGGGGGAGGAGGAGGTGGGAAAGGGGGGGGAGGAGGTGGGAAGGAGGAGGTGGGAAGGAGGAGGTGGGAAGGGGGGGGGGAGGAGGTGGGAAGGGGGGGGGGAGGAGGTGGGAAGGGGGGGGAGGAGGTGGGAAGGGGGGGGGGAGGAGGTGGGAAGGGGGGGAGGAGGTGGGAAGGGGGAGGGGGAGGAGGTGGGAAGGGGGGGGGGAGGAGGTGGGAAGGGGGGGGAGGAGGTGGGAAGGGGGGGGAGGAGGTGGGAAGGGGGGGGAGGAGGTGGGAAGGGGGGGGAGGAGGTGGGAAGGGGGAGGGGGAGGAGGTGGGAAGGGGGGGAGGAGGTGGGAAGGGGGGGGAGGAGGTGGGAAGGGGGGGGAGGAGGTGGGGGGAGGAGGTGGGAAGGGGGGAGGAGGTGGGGAGGGGGGGGAGGAGGTGGGAAGGGGGGGAGGAGGTGGGAAGGGGGGGGAGGAGGTGGGGAGGGGGGGGAGGAGGTGGGAAGGGGGGGAGGAGGTGGGAAGGGGGGGGAGGAGGTGGGAAGGGGGGGGGGAGGAGGTGGGAAGGGGGGGAGGAGGTGGGAAGGGGGGGGAGGAGGTGGGAAGGGGGGGGGAGGAGGTGGGAAGGGGGGGGAGGAGGTGGGAAGGGGGGGGAGGAGGTGGGAAGGGGGGGAGGAGGTGGGAAGGGGGGGGAGGAGGTGGGGGGGGAGGGGGGGGAGGAGGTGGGAAGGGGGGGGAGGAGGTGGGGAGGAGGTGGGAAGGGGGGGGAGGAGGTGGGAAGGGGGGAGGAGGTGGGAAGGGGGGGGAGGAGGTGGGAAGGGGGGGAGGAGGTGGGAAAGGGGGGGGGAGGAGGTGGGAAGGAGGAGGTGGGAAGGGGGGGGAGGAGGTGGGAAGGGGGGGGAGGAGGTGGGAAGGGGGGGGGAGGAGGTGGGAAGGGGGGGAGGAGGTGGGAAGGGGGGGGGGGAGGAGGTGGGAAGGGGGGGGGAGGAGGTGGGAAGGGGGGGGAGGAGGTGGGAAGGGGGGGAGGAGGTGGGAAGGGGGAGGGGGAGGAGGTGGGAAGGGGGGGGAGGAGGTGGGAAGGGGGGGGAGGAGGTGGGGGAGGAGGTGGGAAGGGGGGGGAGGAGGTGGGAAGGGGGGGAGGAGGTGGGGAGGGGGGGAGGAGGTGGGAAGGGGGGGGAGGAGGTGGGAAAGGGGGGAGGAGGTGGGAAGGGGGGGGGGAGGAGGTGGGAAGGGGGGGAGGAGGTGGGAAGGGGGGGGGGAGGAGGTGGGAAGGGGGGGGAGGAGGTGGGAAGGGGGGGGAGGAGGTGGGAAGGGGGGGGAGGAGGTGGGAAGGGGGGGGGAGGAGGTGGGAAGGGGGGGGAGGTGGGAAGGGGGGGAGGAGGTGGGAAGGGGGGGAGGAGGTGGGAAGGGGGGGGAGGAGGTGGGGGGGGAGGGGGGGGAGGAGGTGGGGAGGAGGTGGGAAGGGGGGGGAGGAGGTGGGGAGGAGGTGGGAAGGGGGGGAGGAGGTGGGAAGGGGGGGAGGAGGTGGGAAGGGGGGGGAGGAGGTGGGAAGGGGGGGAGGAGGTGGGAAAGGGGGGGGGAGGAGGTGGAAGGAGGAGGTGGGAAGGGGGGGAGGAGGTGGGAAGGGGGGGGGGGGAGGAGGTGGGAAGGGGGGGGAGGAGGAGGTGGGAAGGGGGGGGAGGAGGTGGGAAGGGGGGGGAGGAGGTGGGAAGGTGGGGGGAGGAGGTGGGAAGGTGGGGGGGAGGAGGTGGGGGGGGAGGAGGTGGGAAGGGGGGGAGGAGGTGGGAAGGGGGGGGAGGAGGTGAGAAGGGGGGGGAGGAGGTGGGAAGGGGGGGGGAGGAGGTGGGAAGGGGGGGGGGAGGAGGTGGGAAGGGGGGGAGGAGGTGGGAAGGGGGGAGGAGGTGGGAAGGGGGGGAGGAGGTGGGAAGGATGGGGGAGGAGGTGGGAAGGGGGGGGTAGGAGGTGGGAAGGGGGGGGGGAGGAGGTGGGAAGGGGGGGAGGAGGTGGGAAGGGGGGGAGGAGGTGGGAAGGGGGGGTAGGAGGTGGGAAGGGGGGGAGGAGGTGGGAAGGGGGGAGGAGGTGGGGGGAGGAGGTGGGAAGGGGGGGGGAGGAGGTGGGGGGAGGAGGTGGGAAGGGGGGGAGGAGGTGGGAAGGGGGGGAGGAGGTGGGAAGGGGGGGAGGAGGTGGGAAGGGGGGGTGGAGGTGGGGGGGGAGGTGGTGGGGGGGGAGGAGGTGGGGAGGAGGTGGGAAGGGGGGGAGAGGAGGTGGAAGGGGGGGGAGGAGGTGGGAAGGGGGGGAGGAGGAGGTGGGAAGGGGGGGGAGGAGGTGGGAAGGGGGGGGAAGGAGGTGGGAGGGGGGGGGAGGGGGGGGGGAAGGGGGGGGGGAGGAGGTGGGAGGGGGGGGAGGAGGTGGGAAGGGGGGGGAGGAGGTGGGAAGGGGGGGGAGGAGGTGGGAAGGGGGGGGAGGAGGTGGGAAGGGGGGGAGGAGGTGGGAAGGGGGGGGAGGAGGTGGGAAGGGGGGGAGGAGGTGGGAGGGGGGGGAGGAGGTGGGAAGGGGGGGAGGAGGAGGTGGGAAGGGGGGGGGAGGAGGTGGGAAGGGGGGGTGGAGGAGGTGGGAAGGGGGGGAGGAGGAGGTGGGAAGGGGGGGGGTGGAGGTGGGAAGGGGGGGGAGGAGGTGGGAAGGGGGGGGAGGTGGTGGGATGGGGGGGGTGGAGGTGGTGGGAAGGGGGGGGAGGAGGGGTGGGAAGGGGGGGAGGGGTGGTGAGGGGGGGGGGAGGTGGTGGGAAGGGGGGGAGGAGGTGGGAAGGGGGGTGTGGAGGTGGGATGGGGGGGGGTGGAGGTGGGAAGGGGGGGGGTGGTGGGTGGGGGGGAGGAAGTGGGAAGGGGGGGAGGAGTGGGAGGGGGGGGGTGGTGGGAAGGGGGGGGTGGTGGTGGGAAGGGGGGGGAGGTGGTGGGAAGGGGGGGGGAGGTGGTGGGAAGGGGGGGGGGGGTGGTGGGAAGGGGGGGGAGGTGGTGGGAAGGGGGGTAGGTGGTGGGAAGGTGGGAAGGGGGGGGGAGGTGGTGTGAAGGTGGGGGGAGGTGGTGTGAAGGTGGGGGAGGTGGTAAGGAGGGGTATACACACACACACACACCACACATATACTGTATACACACACACACACACACCCTGCAGCCCGTTTTTCACACACACACACACACACACACACACACACACACACACACACACACACACACACACACACACACACACACACACACACACACACACACACACACACACACACACACCCTGCAGCCCGTTTTTCACACACACACAACACACACACACCCTGCAGCCCGTTTTTCACACACACCCTGCAGCCCGTTTTTCTCACACACACACACACACAACACACACACCCTGCAGCCCGTTTTCACACACACCCTGCAGCCCGTTTTACACACACACACACACACACACACACACACACACACACACACACACACACACACACACACACACACACACACACACACACACACACACACACACACACACACACACACACACACCTTGGTGCTGTCTGGTGGCTCTGCAGTTGCAATGCCGGGCAGGCTGCAGCCCCATTGGATGGGAGCGGTCACGTGACCGCTCCTCTGCTTCCCCTCAGAGGTTTTTTTTTTTTTTTTTTAAATGAGCTAGCAGCCCTTGTTTCCCGCTGCTGGCGGCCCTGATCGCGGCGCCCCTCTAGCCAAGCCGCGGCGCACCAGGGCGCCGCGGCGCACAGTTTGTGAACACTGCTGTACCTGATTCGGCAGTCTGTGGTAGCAGACGTGAAGGTTTTGATAGCTGTGAAGCGTGGCCCCAGAGCAGGTTGAGGATTAGAGGATTAGGTGTTGCAAAAGCAAAGCGTGAGGGGTGGGACAGTGTGGAAGTATTAGGGCATTGGTGTTGGACAGCACAAAGTGGCAGCATACATGCTCCTGTTTCCCAGTGTGCCTCAGCAGCGCCTCCAAATGTAACGGATTTTCTGACCTGACTGACCCACCCAATCTCACATTGGCCCCTGTGGTCTAACCAGTCCCCATTACATGGTAGTGTCTGGTGATGCACCTGTTGGCAACAGGACTCCTGAGTCTCCCGCATGATGGTGTTTGGGGATTGTCAACCCAGACAGGCAGCTGAGGTAGTGTGTGCGAGTCCTACCTATATCCAGTGCAGCGCCTCCACCTCATCAGGATCTCTGCGTCCGCAGGAAGATGGTTCTGATGAGGAACTCCTTCTTGGTGGTGCCTTCCACTGGAGAGTAACTTCACACTCACACAGTGGGGTTGTCTTTGAACAGGGCATCTTTATTGGCATGGTGGTATGGGCAAGCTGCCCCTTACAGCTAGCAGCTTAGCCACTCATTCCTTTGCTGCACTCCATCTGGAAGGTTCCTCCTTCTCCTAATGGAGTTGCTTTTCACCTCTCCTCTCAAAGAGATTCCCCAGCTTCTCTGTCTGCCTCTAGCTGCACAGACTCACAGATCTTGCATCAGCCACTGCAACACTGTTGCAGACCTCCACGTGCCTCTCACTGAACAGAGGCAGCACAACAGGAAACTCAACTGAACTCCTAACTTTAGGCAGTGCTGTGTCTTATATCACCTCAGGAACCGGCACATCTCTGATGTCACTAATCGGGGACACACAGCATGTGGTCACTTCCCTTGGGACATATGACACCTCACCAGGGTTTGAGGGCAAACCTCCATGATCGTTACTGGCAACCCTGCATACTTACCAGGATTACTGCCAGCATGAAAGAGATATGTACACCAATTTTGCACATGGCTACACACTGAATGCGTTATAAGACGCTGCATGATGCAGTCTGCATTGTCCGACGTCGGGAACACTTATCCGACACTCACCACCGCGGATTAACGTGGACCCGCAATCCGACGGTCTGTTATCCAACGGCAGTTTTCAGGACGCATGCGTTGGATAAGCGAGGAACGGCTGTACTATCATGCCTAAGGGGACAGGTGAAAATGTACAGGATACAGCCAGGGCATGGTGGTGGCAGAAGATTGTATTTTTGGAAGAAGATTGTTTTATTTTCCCAAGTCTTTGTTATTTCTCTAATTTATTTCATAAATTGATAAAAACTGACTGTGTCTGTTATCTGAAGTTTCCTACTATGGCATTGAATGACAGTATGGGAATAAGTGCGCAAAGGGGGGGCGCAAGATTTTTCTGGGGGGTTGCGGCGGTTAAGAGGCCCCGCGCTTTTCCCCACGACATTTAAATTAAGTGCTGCGGGATAACGTGAGGCCTCTGCAGTGTCTTCTCCTTTGTCTTCGGCGACGCTTCGTCAAATTACGCCGTGTGGTCATGTGACGTGATGTGTCACCATGGTAACCCGCTCCAAATGACACCGCGGGTCACGTGACGTCACATCACGTGAGCCCGCGCGTCATTTGACGCTGGATTTTAGGAAAGTGTTGGGGGGGGGGGGGAGAGGGGGCATGAGCACAGGGGCTGTTAGGCAGGGGGGCGGAGCGCAAAATGTTTGCGTACTCCTGGGTTACACTACACAGAACAGTACAAAATGTTAATTACAGTAGCAGTATCCTCGGAATACTGTGTTGAATTTAGGTTAAAGGCACACTACTGTAGCACCGCCTATCGTTACTGCAAAGTACTATGGCACTTTCAAAACCCCATTTGGCAGCTGAGTGTCACCCGTAGTCAAGGGGCTGCAACATAAAAATACCGGGGAAACGCAGCAGGTTTCGTGCGGTGACGGAAATAGTAAGTCTTGCTACGCCTGTATGCATTTCACTTTCAAATGTTTTTATTCACTGGTTATTCACTTGTCATAATATATATTGTGCACAACCAAAATTAGATTGGAAATTCTACAGGGATTTTTTTTTATAGTTAGAAAAAAAAAATACAACACATAAATTCAAATTATTATATTTATAATCCACATAGAAAAAGACCTTACTGGCAACTAATGCCCTGGCTGGGTTAAAGGCCTTTAGCATTGGCTTTTCAACTGCTTCAGCCAGGACATTATTTCCTTGTAATGATTGCGGTAATGCACACGATTAGATAGACAGGGCAGGAAAAGTTAGAAAAGGGCATGAAAAAGGTAATTAAACTAACTGGATTTGGCAGTCCCTGCCCAAATAAGCTACAACATTTTGCATTTTTGACGTAACAGAGGTAATAGAATACCAGCAAATTGGCAACATTTGCGAGATGGAGACATTTTGGCCATATCACTCAGATTTGCCAAACCGGAATGAAATCGCTTCTAAAAAAGCCTTTCTTGCATGGTTTATACATGCGAGAAGGACTTTTAGGATACTAAATAGTTCTCACAGATACTAAAATAGGCCCTATTGCCTTCTTAATGCATTTAAATCCATGAAGGTGTAGTCGGCGCAAAAGGTCGAAATAGCTGCCTGTGAGTGGGTTTCCTGGCTTTGCATCTGATCTCAGGCTGTGTTTAAAAGCTGTGTTTAAAATAGCGAGCATTTGGCTTAAGGGTTCCATGTAATAATGTATTTAAGGCAAAAGGTGGCACTGTGTGCTCATTTGCATGTAATTTCCCAGAATCCCTTGCTGCAGTGAAAGCACTGTATGCTATGTGATAATGGCGAAAAGCATGGTTGCTTTATATATACAGTGGTCGACAAATAACCAAAAAATCTACTCGCCACCTAGTACCACACGTGTGCTGCTTGGGCCAATAGGAGCTCGCCACGATGTTAAATCCACTCTCCCGGGGCATGCAAATGTATAGGTTTGTCGAACACTATATATATATATATAGATGTAGCCAGGTTATCCCTGCCTGTCAACCCCCCTCACCTTGCTGGCGATCACGGGGGCTGCCGAGCCCAATGGCAGTCCCGTCGACTGATCGCAAGAGTGGGAGCAGTGAGGATCCCGATTCAGGGGGGTTGCCGGGGACGTTGCGAGGGCTCCCGGCGCTCCCGAAGCAGGGCGGCAGGGCACCACCATTCCCTATGTGTTCGCGCATGCGCAGTGAGTCCCCGCATGCGGCGGCCAGCCAGGGACATTGCGCATGCACAGTGATAGCACTCGAGAGGCAGCCAATCAGCAGAGGGCTCTAGAGACTACATATCCCATGAGCCTAAGGAGCGACCCACATGACCCCAGGGAGCCAATAGGGCTACAGCATCTCCCTGCAGAGGAGATTAGATACATTTCGCGGGCTCTGAGCACGTTAAGCAGTCGGCGTCAGGAGCAGCTAGGGGAAGGAGGTAGGGTGCAGGAGTCAGTGACTCCCTACACTAGGCCAGCAGCCCCCTCGGCCCCAGATAGCCCTGAGCCATCAGTAGCTTTGTGTTGTTTCAGGGACAGGCCCCAGGTTAGGGACCCTGCCCCTTACTATCCAGAGTCAGTTAGGGACACAGCGGACGCTGCGTGTCCATCCAGAGGTCTGGGCTCAGACATTCGCTGTCGCTGCAGCAGCCATCCAGGTGGGATCGCCCCGGATGGTAGTTCCTGTGGTCAGCTGTCATCGGATCCTTTGTGAAGCTCCTTGGCAGGCCCGGGCACTGGAGTGCTCAGAAGGTAACCATCACCAAGTGCACCAACTATAATATATTATACTCACACGGGACTAGTGGCTGCACAGTCACACATATCCATCTCACGTGAAGGGACATATTGTGTGGGGTTACTGGACATGGGGTGGGATCACCCAGTGAAAGGGGGTAGCGTCCTGCAAGATGCAGTAGTAGTGTCTCCTCTACAGAGGGACACCTGTTGATATATATGAATAAGTACGTTTGCTACAGTAAAGTTATTGGTTGTGTTACATGCTGTGTGTGTGATATATATATATATATTGTCCTGCGAGAACCACTCCCCCTCTGGTGGGAGCCATCGCAGGTGGAGGCGCTGCACTGAGTACAAGGTAACTTCTATTATTATACATGCCCCAGGCTCCCCGTGGCGGAGGCGTATGCCCCCTGTGAGCCTAACAGGTACAGCACCACACCTACTGTAACATTAGGTTCCCCGCACACACATACTATATGCTACTAGGTGGGGGAATACCCGTTACATTTGGAGGCGCTGCTGAGATTCTACCTGGGGTGGCCTATTCCATATTAAATTGTCTAATTTAAACGCCATCATGTCTGTGCCGTCAAAGCAAGAAGTCCATGACTGGGCCTCAGCGCGCCGCATGTCCCTAAGACACATGGTTGACGTGGCGGGAGTGTCAAACGACACAGACTTATTCGCAGTGCGCAAGCAAGTAAGGAATTGTCCGGGACTGACCACCGCCCGGGTGGTAGACTATAAACTTGATGCTGACGGCCGGGGGACCACCTACCTCCTGGCCACCGAATGCGACATATGTTCAGAGACTGTTCCCCATGTATTAAACCTACCATAGCCCTCCGCAGAGGACTGTCTCATGATATATCCTGACACACAGGCTCCCGAAGAACCGTCCACCGGTACTGGGCCAACCACAACCCAACGGGTGACCAGTACTCCTCACATGGCAGGACCCCTAAGGTCTCCTTCACTCCGAGTAGTGTAGAAGGGGTCAGCAGCTGGGCGGGGAGTCCACCCACCTTGCCTACTCCTTATAGACGGTCAGGCAGTCCCCCAACCATGCCTAGCGTAGGAACTGGAACCAGTAGTCAGCCCCTTAGTGGAGGTCTGTCCTTGAATATGACAGCCTCCCAACTAGTAGAAGCCATAACCATCTCGTCTCAAGCACAGAGCTACCGGAAACTAAAAGCCTTTTCTGGGATTCTACCGACGCCTTCAGGAGAAGAAGGGATCGAAACATGGCAGGAACATACTCTCCAAGTAATAGCGGAGTGGTCATGCTCCGAAGCCAGCAAAAGACAGAGATTGGTTGAGTGTCTCAGAGCCCCAGCCTCCCTACTGGTACGGACGCATCGTGAAGTGGAAGGAGAAGTTACGGCACAGGAACTGGTGGAAATGCTCACTCAGTCCTATACCCGAGAAGACGACGAGGATGAGCTGATGGCCCAGTTCAAAGCTCTTCGCCAAAAAGAAGGAGAGGATTTGTCTGCCTTCATCCACAAACTACAGCTGTCGCTGGGGAACCTCCTGTCCAAAAACATAATTTCAGTCGCCGAAGTGGACCGGTATCGACTGAAACAGCTAATAAAGGGGTCGTTGCCTAGCCACTCCATAGCTATAATGATGCGGGCCGCCCCGATCGCTGCTATACCACCCAGCTACATGGAATTGTTGCGTCACATCAGAGGACATGAGGTGCAGCTACATTTTCATGAATCCAAAAAGACCAAGGAAACCATCAAGGGTGACATCTCTGTCCCCTCCGCCCCAAAGGGTAAGAAATCTTCCAACCAGGAGGAGGAGGTGACTCACAAATCGCCTGCCAGGAAGGGCCGTACCTCCGAGAGATCATCTTCCACGTACAAGGGTCGTCCTGAACGCCGCAAAGTCGTTTGCTATAACTGCGGGAAGAAGGCGATTGTCCGGAGAGGGAGGATCCTCCAGAGGAAAAACCTCCCGATAGAGGAAATTCAGCCCGGTCAATGGTCTGCCGCGTACAAATGGCAGAGTCTGACCCAGAAACCCCTACTGGAACCAAAGATGCTCCTTCTGACTCCGGCCCCAGTGATGACGCCTTACCAAGGGAAGCTTACAGTTAAGTAGGCCCCTCGGCCATCGGGCCTGTTGTACTGGAAGGGATCTATGCATCTGCCCTCCTGGACACCGGATCCCAAGTGACCATTATATACCGCAAGTTCTATTACCAGCACCTTAGACACTGCCCCCTGAGGTCGGCCGAACATATGAAGGTTAGGGGGTTAAGTAATGAAGACTACCCCATTGATGGGATTGTAAGGGTTCAACTGGAAATACTCCAACTGAACACCGGCAAGAAACAGCCCATGCATGTAGCAGCAATGGTATGCCCAGAGCCCCAAGACCAGTGCAAGTATCCGATCATCTTGGGAACCAAAACTGATATAGTACAAGCTGTAATCAGAGCATACCTGAAAGAGACCAACGAGTTGCCGCTGGCCTATTCGCTCCTATATACCGTCCTACGAGAGGAGTGCAACCGGGTATATGCCTTGGAGCATCACGGGGATCTCTACAATCGTCAACGCGGACTGACGACCATATTACCAGGGGGAATGCAACGAATGGCCGTCTGGTGCTGTTATCCCGAGCGAGATGAGCACGATCAGCTTTTCTCCCTGGAGAGTACCCCTGAGGAAGAAGTTCAGAGAGGGTATAGGGTACTACCCGAAGTGAGGGAGTGGACGACTAAAATCCCTCTACGAACCTACGTATATGTGCAGAACATCTCCCCATTCCCGATGGAACTTGATGCCGGACAAAGTCTGGGTTGCATATATCCGGTCAGCCCTGTGGAAACAACGCCCCAGGTGAATGTGGTGGCAGCGAGTGAGTGGTTAGTCAATCTGGACTTCAACTTCGGCGAGTCGACATTGCCCACTGAGTGGAAAGAGTGGCTGACAACCCAGTTGAATAAACTACGGACTGTGTTCTCCACGAGTGAGATGGATGTGGGGTGTAGTCACAGCGTTCAACGTGCCATTAGACTGAGTGATGTCACTCCATTCCGTGAACGCTCTCGTCGCATCGCCCCTAGGGATGTGGACGATGTGAGGAACGTCTTGCAAGAAATGGAGACCGCTGGGATTTTGACGGAGTCTCGGAGCCCTTATGCCTCTCCCATAGTGGTGGTGAGGAAAAAGAACGGATCCGTACGACTGTGTGTCGACTATCGAACTTTGAACAATCGTACGATACCGGACCAGTACAACCTTCCTCACATTGAAGAGATCCTGAATGCTCTGAACGGAATCCAATGGTTCAGCGTGCTCGATCTACGATCTGGGTACTATCAAGTACCCATGAATGCAGAGGATCAGGAGAAAACAGCCTTCGTCTGCCCCCTGGGGTTCTAACAATTTACACATATGCCCCAAGGTATATGTGGGGTCCCTGCTACCTTCCAAAAACTGATGGAGAAGACTATTGGGGACATGAACCCTCGGGAGTGTCTCGTCTACCTGGATGACATCATTATCTTTGGAAGGACCCTGGAAGAGCACGAAGAGAGCTTCATAAACTGATAGACCGTCTTGGGAAAGAAGTACTGAAATTGTCCCTCGACAAGTGTCGGTTTTGTCACACCTCGGTGATCTACGTGGGACACATCGTGTCTGCTTAAGGAAAAGCCACCGACCCAGCCAAAGTAGAAGCGGTCGTGAACTGTCCGCATCCCGAGAATGTCGCGGAACTACGATCCTTCCTGGGGTTCTGTGGGTATTACCGTCTCTTCGTGGAACGGTACTCTAGTCGAGCAAAACCCCTGAACAATCTGTTGAAGATATACCCCGAAGATACAGGAAGGAAGGCCACATCGGCCCGTCAACCTTTTGGCGATAAATGGACGCCTGAGTGTGAACAGGCCTTCCTGAAGTTGAAGAAAAGCCTGACCAATGCGCCAGTGCTTGCGTATGCTGATCCCGAACAGCCATACGTTCTACATGTGGATGCCAGTCCAAATGGACTGGGTGCCGACCTGCACCAGAAGCACCCCGAGGGCCTTCGGCCTGTAGCCTACATCAGCCGCAGTCTGACACCCAGTGAACAGAAATACCCCATTCACAAGTTTGAGTTCCTGGCTCTCAAGTGGGCGATCACCGAGAAGCTCCACGATTACCTTTACGGTGTTACGTTTGAGGTAAGGACGGATAACAATCCCCTCACGTACATCAATACAGTGGCGGCCGATCTGAGTCTAAGACGGCTAGATCCGTGGCTCTCAGATTATCCCTGTTAGGTGTGTTTTTTTGTCGTTTTCGCCCGGAGTGAACTGCGTTATTTTCGCGCTCGTGATATTAGCATTTTATTCTCGTTGTCTGCAATACTGCAATGCCGTGTAAAAACTCAGGGGGGCGTTTGCGAGCTGTTGTCTTGGAAGTCTAATAACTTCGCGGTTCAACCTACGTCAGTACACAGTCTGTGTGTGCGCGCGCAGTAATTGTAAATTTGCATATTTAAAGTATACATGCATTTGCAGTGCTGTGCTGCTGTGCTGTATGTCACATTTGAAAATTGTTGAAACGCATAGGCGTGTACAGTACTGTAACAGTGTCACATTTCGTCATATACAGCGCTCTCCCCTCACTCAGGATTATTAAATGCACTGCAGGGTATTTCAACTTCTTATCTTCTGTGCAATGCAGTACATCTCTCCCACACAATTCCTTTGAACGTGTGTCTGGTTTCAATCACATTCCTGCTTGACAGCAGGAATTTACTGCGCATGCGCCTGTAACTTCGCCCACCACAGCTTGCTTGCCTGAGTGATTAATTTTTATTGTAATTTTTATTTTTTTATTTTTCCACAAGAGACTGCAAAACCAATCTTACTGTATTACGATATTCAATCTGTGCTGTAGCTTTTGACTGCGACCCTGCACATGTTTGATTTGTGTGCTTTTTACGTACTGTATTTGGGGGTGTATTATTAGGATGAACTGCCTTTTACATCAAAGTATGTCTTTAGCTTTGAACTTCATGTAGCTGTACCCTGCAGCCCCCTCCCCCACAAACGCTAGCTCAAGGATTTGAAATTCCACGGAGACCTTAATTTTCTGAATCTTGCCATTGTGTTCTTAATCCGTCGATAGCCGACCTACAAAGCCTCACTGCACCTGCGTGTAATTCTCTTTGAGATGCGCCTGTAACTTCACCCACCACTGCTTGTTTGAGTGCCCCCCAAATTTTTTTTAATTATGATTTTTTAACTGTTATTTTATCCACAAGCCTGCAAAAACAATCTTTATATTACGATATTAAATCTGTGCGTTTGCCTGCATTTATAATTACCACTATTATATACTTTATTACTTCACTCAATTAGTGCGGCCCTGTGATCACTCCCGAATCTTCTCCTTGTATTCTTTGCCTGCACATGGTTGATTTGTATGCTTTTTATGTACTGTATTTGGGGGGTGTAGGGATCAAATTACAGTATTATGATGAACTGCCTTTTGAAATTACTGTACTCTACAGTACAGTATGTTATTTCTTTGAACTGCTGCACAACTAATTCTTCATCCCTCCCCCACGCACACACAAACTCTTATCGACAGACACCTCCACAGAGTCATTCATTTTCTGAAGTTAGTTAGTCATTGTGTTTTTAATCCGTCCCTAGCCGAGCGTCAATCGCCTCACTGCGCCTGCGTGTACTCTTATCCTTTTAGAGATGTGAGCTTGCTGCTTACTGCGCATGAGTCACCCAACCCCCTCTTTCCACAGAGTTGTTAATTTTCTGAATATTGCCATTGTGTTATTAATCCGTCCATAGCCGACCTACAAAGCCTAAGTGCGCCTGCGTGTAATCACCCCCCCCCCCAACCCTTTGAGGCTTTGGAAAATCCCTTCTCGATTTTGAAATGTAAATCCGATTTGCACAGCATTGTGAGAATTGAGAGTTAAAAAAACCATTAACTGATTCATTGGTATACTGTAGGGGTGGGGGGGATTTGTGGTTGTTGTAAATGATTATTACTAGCAGGAATGTGAATAAATATGTATTTTATTTTATCAGGAACTAAAAAATACAAATATAAAAATAATCATGAATAATATAATGCAGTCTTTATTAAGTTCTTTTGGCAGATTGAAATTGGATAAACATTTAGAAAACATTTCTAAAACAAGGGGAAACGTGAATAATGCACATTTATAAGAATATTACTTAATAATATATACTGTAATGTATAATATATATATATATATATATATATATATATATATATATATATATATATATATAGTATATATTCTGTGTACAGTACAGTAGTTCATTGAGAGAGGAGAGGTTTTGTGTACATCATTACTGCTGTTTATATACTGTACATTTTACTGTACAAACATATTAGACTGGGAACAAAACCCCACCTCCCCCCAGGCCACCCTTTTTTCCTGAAACGACAAGAAAACAGAAAATTAGTGCAGTTATGTGCGTACTGTATTATGGCATAGAGTGATGTGTATTACTACTGAAGATGGCTGGTGCTTCTTTCTCTGGAATGAAAAAAATTGAGCAGTTAGTAAGCAGTTACTGTAGTACTGTCAAACTAGTCTATACTAGAACTACTGTATACTCTGACTACTGTTAAATACTATGTACTGTAACCTGATGGCTGGTGCTGCTCTCTCTGTAAAGAAAAAACTGTAACTACTGTATACTCTGACTATTGGGAAAGAAAAAATCTGTGCCATACTTACCTGTATCATACTGTACTTACAATACTACAGCACAGTACTACTTTCCTGATGCTTGCCCATTACGCGCGATGACAATGGGCAACACAGTGGCAATATGGTCTATATATTTATTGCAGCGTTCCACGGTGAGTACATCGTTCCAAAAACTCATTATGCCTTTCAACAACTCGTCCTTTTTGGAGGGTTTCGCCACTTTCTGGATATGGTCCTTCAGCTGATGCCAGACCATTTCGATCGGATTGAAGTCTGGCGATCTGTCATTGGAAATAAGGACTATTAGTTTAAGAGATACAGTACACAGTAAAAACTGTGGGAAACAAATGAGACACGGTTACCGCACTTTCTCCGCTGGCGTCTTCACCCAGTTGATACCGCGCTCAAGGACATGCGCTGTTGACGCGGTGTGCTTTGGATCGTTGTCCTGGTAGAAGCGGTGACCATTTGGGAACTCGCGTGTGATGTATTGCACTATCTCAGGGACAATGTTGTCTTGGAAGAAAGCTTTATTCATGATTCCTATAGCAAGAAAAGAAAAGTGCTCAAAAAACTGCTCAATAGTACAGTACAGTGCATACAGTAAGGCTACACTAGTAAAGTACAGTGCATAAGGCTACATTATATTTGATATATTTTACCTTCAAAGATGACAATGCATCCTGGTCCACGCCTAGAGATGGCACCCCACACATGCAGCTTCACGGGGTGTTTTGGCCGCGGCTTCAAAGATATGCGGCGGCCTTTTTTGTGGAATGCAAAGCTTGCAAATCTCTCCAGCGACACAGTAGACTCGTCAGTGAAGATGCAATCCTGGAAGGTTTCCCCACTGTCGATCCATGCCTGGGCCTGGACCACTCTTTTGATTTTGTTTGCGTCCCTTATCATGGGGTACGCTCTGTAATGACAAGGAATAAATTATTTTAGCGGTACAGTACAGTTTCTTAAACAACACTTATACCTCCTGTACTATCCAGTACTAACCTCACACGTCCATATTTCCATCCAATGCTGCGTCTCATCTTCTTTATGCTGGTCTCGGATACAGCGAGATTGTGATTTTCTTGCAGAGTGTATTTGACCCTTAATGCACTCCTCTCATCATTCTCCTCACTTATTTTGTCCACCAGCAGAGTTGTCTCCGTACAATGTAAAGAAAAACATTCCGGTAAGTAAAAAAAATTGGACAGTAGATCAAGAGGATACAATATATTGTTCTATTAATACAGTATGCAGCAATATAAAACTGTTGAAATATAAATATACAAAATATATATACTGTTGTAATATAAATATAAATATACAAAATATATATACTGTTGTAATATAAATATATAAAATATATATACTGTTGTAATATAAATATACAAAATATATATACTGTTGTAATATAAATATAAATATACAAAATATATACACTGTTGTAATATAAATTTACAAAATACATATACTGTTGTAATATAAATATACAAAATATATATACTGTTGTAATATAAATATACAAAATATTTATACTGTTGTATTATAAATCTACAGAAATAACAAAAATATTAGATACAGTACTGTACAGTACATTTTTGGATCAAATTTTTTTAAAAAAGTTTTATTAATATACTTACACTGGCGACACACTTTATTCGAGCTCGGCTAGTCACACGAATTCGGGTATACCCGGGTGTATTGAGGTTTGTGACTGTTTTCTACCCGAGTGCATTGGGTTATTTTCCAGGCAGGGATTGAAGCATTTTATTCCCGCTGGCTGCAATACTGCACAGTATATATATATATACTGCATAACAATTCATGAATTTATGCCATCTGGTAGACACGCGAAGCATTGCAGCCTATTAAATCCTAATCATTATCATTTAACAGATCAGCCGCCCGTCAGCCAGGCATGAACCCAGGCTGGGAAGGCAAACACAACGGGGCTTGTCAGAGGTGAGGAGTGGCGCATTCCAGGTATCTGCCAGGTACATACTGGGTATTTGCTCGAATAAAGTGTGTCGGTGCAGTACGCGTTAGTTACCCTTGGTGCTTGTGACAGGGTAAATAAAAGCCACCAGTTATATGCCTGGAAAACCTATGTCTAGTCTGCAGTGCAGCACTGACTAGGTTAACTTCAGCTGGGAACCTCAGGACAATTAGTTGGATCCCAGCTGCCTAATCATGGTGTGTTAAAACCAAGGCTATAGACACATGGATCTTGGTTGTTGATGAGAGAGGAGTAAGCTGCTGCTAAAGAGATTTCCTGATACAAGGTCTGATAAACAAAGTAACTGAATTATAAACTGTCTGTCTCCTGCTTAGAAAAGGGATTGCTGCCTGAGTTACACACTGTCTGCTAAAGAGAAACTGTTTCGTTTGTTTTTTGCTGAAGAAAAGCTATTTTTGTTTTGTGTGTTGTAAATCTGTTAAGGCTAAATAAATAAGCCTTGGCAAGAAACCCACGTGTGTAGTTGCATGTACCCTGCAACATATGGTGTCAAGAATTGGGAAGGTTTTTTTCAAAAGGCTCCTGCAGTTAAAGGGCCACACACACACACACACAAGAATGGAAGAAATGTTGAAAGAGTTTCTGTGTGAGCAAACCAGACAGCAGGGACAGTTAATGCATGAGCAGACCAAACAGCAGGGACTGTTAATGCAGGAACAGGCCCGGCTGCAACCGGAGAGAGATGAAAGACTACAAGCAGCACAGGATGAACGGATTGCCAAGCTGCTGACCCAATTCCAAGGATCTGTCAGTGCAGAACTAGCAAGCAGACCCCCTATACTCCTGAGGAAAATGGCTCCGAACGAGGATCCAGAGGCTTTTTTACTGACTTTTGAAAGTGTTGCCGAAGCTCAGGGCTGGGCTACAGATCGCTGGGCAACTGCTTTGGCCCCGCTCTTCATAGGAGAAGCCCAGGCCTCATATCAGGGTCTCCCAGCAGATCAGGTAATGGACTACCGACAAGTAAAAGCCGCCATACTGGATCGCTTAGGTCTGACCCCAGAGACTTACCGGCAGCAGTTCCGGAACATGAAGTACACCGCTAAGATGAGACCCCGGGTACTCGCTCAGCGATTATTGGACTTATGTACACGCTGGATACAACCCGAGGAGTGCACTAAGGAGGCAATTCTTGAGCAGGTGGTTTTGGAACAAGTTTTACAAATAATACCCCCTTCCGCATGCTCGTGGGTAAAATGCCACACTGCTGAAACCCTAGCTTTGGCGGTCTGACTCGTGGAGAACTTCCTTGGGGCTGAGCAGCAGGCGAGTGTCCTGGACCCGACTCCACCGGCACTTGCGGACGCCTAAAGAGGGAGGTCGGATCAACGGGGAACCTACGGCCCGTCACGGAACCGCCAAGTCCAACGGAAGGAGCAGTCGTTCCAGCAAGGACTGAGTCCAAATGCTGGTCCCCGCCGAGACCCTCATCTCCTTCCGGATGTTGGCTCATCGCAAAATGAGAGGAACTTCCGAGGACGGCGCCCACAGGACCCACCAGATGCCTGATCTCCAGTAACCGGTCCAGCGGAGCGCTATCCACAACCCACTCCTGTGAGGGAACCCTCTCTATGTTCCGCCTGTGGAGAACAAGGCCACCGGTATGTGGACTGTCCACAGATGGATTGTTCATTCAGCAGAACCGTCGCCTCGGCCTTTACTGGGGAAAATTACAAACCCTGGCTACTTCCAGCCCTGATTGGGGGAAAAACCGTCCAGGCCCTTGTAGATTCGGGCTCTGGGAAAACTCTGGTCCTACAGGAACTGTTACTGCCCAACGTGTGTTCTTTTGACTCCCCGTGGAGCATAGAATGTATACACGGCGATGTAAAACGCTATCCGACGGCCAAAATCCGGCTACAGGTAAAAGGTCAGGAGGCTTACCTCGAAGTAGGAGTCTCTCCTTGGCTCCGTGCCCCCGTTGTGCTCGGTCGGGACTGGCCTTTCTTTTCGTACCTAATGGCCCCAGTCTTTCACAAGGAGCCTCCTTCTAGGGCTCAGGAGAACCCTGGCAAACTGTTCCCCTTCTCGGCAGACCTTTTTCCAAGTAGACACTGGGTTCAAAAGACTCGGAAGCAAAGACGCTTAGACAAACAGGACTGGTTGCAGAAATCTGGGTCTCAAGGTGACCATTCTAGTAGTCAGAGGTCACAAGTGATGGCTGGGGATGGCCAAAGGGAGGGGGATATAGGCCCTGGAGATTTACCAGACCTGTACCTCCCTGACTTTCGCCAGAAGCAAAGGGAAGACCCAGTCCTTGCTAGACAGTATGACAAGGTGGTGAAAATTGATGAACAGATTTTAGATGCACAGGGGGTGACAGTATCCCCCCATTTTGAGCTTTCAAAGGATATCCTTTACAGGCTGAATAGGCATACACAAACAGGGGAGATCACCAGACAGATATTGGTTCCCAAGGCGTTTGTTAAATCTGTGTTCACTCTAGCCCATACTGTCCCTTGGGGTGGTCACCTGGGCAGGGATAAAACATTGGACCGTATTTCATCCTGATTCTATTGGCCAGGGATGCATAGTGATATTGCTAAGCTATGTGCAGCATGTCCGGAGTGCCAGCTAACTAGTCCAAAAGGACAAAAACCAGCCCCTTTGGTTCCTCTACCCTTGGTGTCAGTTCCCTTTGAGAGGATTGGGGGAGACTTGGTAGGACCTCTAGAACCTTCTGCGAAAGGACACAGGTTTATCCTTGTAATAGTGGACTATGCAACAAGGTATCCTGAGGCGTTCCCCCTGAGAACAGCAACGGCGAAGCAAGTAGCCAACAAGTTGTTGGAACTGTTCTCACGGGTTGGACTTCCCCAGGTTATGTTGACAGACCAAGGTACAAATTTCATGGCTAAACTGATGCAGGATGTCTTAAAGTTACTAGAGGTCAAGTCTGTTCGGACATCGGTCTACCATCCACAGACTGACGGATTGGTGGAAAGATTTAACCGAACTCTAAAAGGGATGCTGAGGAAATTTGTAGATTCAGAGAAGAGAGCCTGGGATGAACTTCTCCCTTTTCTGCTGTTTGCAGTGCGGGAAGTTCCCCAGGCCTCCACGGGATTCTCTCCATTTGAATTGCTCTATGGCCGCCAACCCCGGGGTATCCTAGACCTTCTAAAGGAGTCCTGGGAGGAACAGCAGTCCCCTTCTAAGAATACCCTGCAATATGTACTAGACCTTAGGAAGCGCCTAAATGTGGTCGGCCATTTTGCCAGGGAGAATCTTAGATCAGCCCAGGACAGTCAGGAGAGACATTACAATCAGAATGCTCGCATGAGATTGTTTCACCCAGGAGACCAGGTGATGTTATTATTACCCAGTTGCGAGAGTAAACTCCTGGCCAAATGGCAGGGCCCATTTGAAGTACTCCGCCGTACGGGGGATGTGGATTACGAGATCGCTCAACCAGGGTCCAGGAAGGGTAAACAAATTTACAATGTGAACTTGCTGAAACCCTGGAAAATGCAGCGGTCTCTATTCATCCACCCGGTGGAGGAGGAAACGGACTTGGGTCCTCAGCCTCCAAGGGAGAACATCGTGAGTGACGATAAAATCTCAATGGGTAAACAGTTGTCCTCTGAACAAAAAGGGGACTTGTTAGCAATAATTACACAATTCCAGGATGTTTTTTCTGACTTACCAGGACAAACTAACTTAATTTCCCATGCAATCGAGACAGCACCTGGGGTAAAAGTACGTTCCCGTCCTTATACTGTAGGTTGCCTGAAAGTCGTAGGGCTATGGTAGAGAAGGAGGTTCAAGAAATGTTACACTTAGGAGTGATTGAGGAATCATGCAGTGAGTGGTGTAGTCCACTAATTATGGTCCCTAAACCCGATGGGAAGGTAAGATTTTTGTGGACCTCCAAAAGGTCAATGCGGTATCCAAGTTTGAAGCATATCCGATGCCAAGGGTGGACGAATTAATTGACGCCCTTGGTAACGCGGAATATATATCCACGTTGGACTTGACAAAAGGATACTGGCAAATACCCTTAGAGGAAAAGTCCAAATGCAAAACAGCCTTTGCCACTCCCATGGGTTTATACCAGTTTTTGACAATGCCATTTGGACTGCATGGAGCCCCAGCCACATTTCAGAGACTCATAGATAAGGTACTGAGGCCCCATAGGACTTATGCCGCAGCCTACCTAGATGACATTGTCATTTATAGTAAACACTGGCGGGCCCATCTAAATAGGCTGAAAGCGGTCCTCAAATCTCTAAGAGAGGCAGGGCTCACAGCCAACCCTAAGAAATGTGCCTTGGGTAAAGCGGAAACCAAATATTTAGGGTATGCAGTGGGAGGTGGAAAAGTAAGGCCACTAGCCGACAAGGTAGCTACCCTGAAAGAAGTTCCGACCCCCCAAACAAAAACGCAGGTACGCTCTCTGCTGGGTTTAGCAGGGTACTACCGGCGGTTCATCCCCAAACTATTCGGAAGTGGCAGCCCCTTTAACGGACCTCACAAAAAAGTGTGCCCCTACACAAGTGGTGTGGTCAAGGGATTGTCAGAGAGCCTTTGAGGACATAAAAAGGTGTCTATCAGAGGGTCCCATCCTTAGAATCCCAGACTTCAACAGCCCTGTTATAGTGCAAACCGATGCATCAGAGATAGGGCTAGGGGCAGTGTTGTCACAACAGTTTGAGGGAGTTGAACATCCTATCCTTTTCCTGAGTAGGAAATTGTTCCCAAGGGAAAAAAACTACTCAGTGAATCAGAAAGAGTGCCTCGCAGTAAAGTGGGCAATCAAGGCTTTGAGGCATTACCTGGCAGGAGTCCATTTTACTTTGGTGACGGATCATGCTCCACTGAAGTGGTTAAATAGCATGAAGGATTCCAATGCTAGATTGACTATGTGGTATATGGCCCTCCAACCCTTCTCATTTGAGATTCAGCGTAGGCTGGGAAAAGAGAACGCAAATGCTGACTTCTTTTCAAGAGAAGGGGTGGATGGTCGGGCTTCAGCCGTGTGTAGCCCCAGCCACACACTAACAGGGGAGGAATGTGACAGGGTAAATAAAAGCTACCAGTTATATGCCTGGAAAGCCTATGTCTAGTCTGCAGTGCAGCACTGACTAGGTTAACTTCAGCTGGGAACCTCAGGACAATTAGTTGGATCCCAGCTGCCTAATCAAGGTGTGTTAAAATCCAGGCTATAGACACATGGATCTTGGTTGTTGATGAGAGAGGAGTAAGCTGTTGCTAAAGAGATTTCCTGATACAAGGTCTGATAAACAAAGTAACTGAATTATAAACTGTCTGTCTCCTGCTTAGAAAAGGGATTGCTGCCTGAGTTATACACTGTCTGCTAAAGAGAAACTGTTTCGTTTTGTTTTTGCTGAAGAAAAGCTATTTTTGTTTTGTGTGTTGTATATCTGTTAAGGCTAAATAAATAAGCCTTGGCAAGAAACCCATGTGTGTAGTTGCATGTACCTGCAACAGTGCCCTTTTGCGTTCTCTGTTTTTTCCATGTGCATGATAGCTCACGGTGGTTGCTGGCAACCGAAGGCCAGAAGTAGCTAACCAGCGTTGGATAGCAGCAATTCGGTGTCCGCTCGTGTACATCTCCTTAATTCGCATGCTGAGATCCTTGGAAATATTTTTAACAACCATTGCTGCGAGTAGAAAGAAATACAAACACAAGAATGTATATTCGATGTTTAGTCGATGTGTATTCAATGTGCAGTGTATCCACAAAATGGATGGTGTATTTATACGTTAATGACTCACATTAGAGTACGCCCACTTTCAGCACCTGTACCTCGCCGCCATGCATAAAAGGTTACACACTTTGCATAGCCCACCACTCGATGATCTTTATCTGAACTTGCCCTTGTCCAGATACTGTACTGCATTGTGCCAACCGTTTCATGGAGCAACTCCGATTCTACGGACACAGGAACCCTCTCGCCTCTGCCGTGCCTGTCATGCAGAAAAAGCGAAAGGCAGTTGCCATTTTCACGCCAAGGCAAAAGCGACAGGCTAAGGCCAATAAAGGAAACCTTCTGCTTACCCCAAAGGCTAAGGGTTTTCATAGACGTCAGCCTTATTATGTCAAGAAGATATACGGTGATGTACTCTCGACGCAAAACGATTGGCAGCCAACCCATCGAACTCATAGACCATCACCTCCCATACGCTTCGACGACTCTACCGCCGCTGTCCCAGAAATCTTCAGCTCGTCATCTCCACCCCTCGTCCTCGACGCCGTCACCGCCCTTCCGGAAACCCACAGGCCATCTTCTCCGACTCTATCCGACAACGCTGCCGCCTCTGAAATCCATGGGTCACTTTCTCCTTTGCTCTTAGACGACTCTGCTTCTCACCCGGAAATCCCAAGTTCACTTTCTCCATCCCTCTTCGACGACGCTGCCGCTTCTCCTCTACCGGATATCCACAGGTCACCTCCTCCACCCTTCTTCGATGTCGCTGCCGCTTCTCTCCATGGAACCCCCATCTCATCCTCTGTTGCACCCATCCACCCAGATGTCCAAACGCCCTGCACAAGAAGCAGCTCGTTAGACCGGATGCTGAATGGGATAAGTGTGGATCTCCCCGGGAACTCTATTGTGCTAGCAAAGATAGATCTGCTTCTGGAGACCATGTTAAATGTGGAGCAATGGATGCTACATATGGATCAATGGATGATACATATGGATCAACGGATGATACATATGGATCAACGGATGGATCGACGGATAGAGAAGATAGAGGCTGACATAGCGAGTATACATCGTTTGCTCGTGTTAATGCCCCTGTTTCCCCGACGCCGGAGCAGGGGGGTGACATGGATGTGATGAATGGGAGCATCGACCCCTTTCCATCACCAAGCGCACCCCATCCACCAGAGGATGTAGTGTACATGTATGCCTGTAGACGGACGTTCACAGAGGTACACAATTGGAGGCTTTTATAAGGTGAAATTATAATAAGGCTTTATTGTGCTTTCCTTTTTATCAGGAAATCATCCAAACACGGGGGGGGGGACAAAGCTTCTATTCACTTGGGAGTATTTCTAGTGAAATCCTATGCAAATTATTCACATCTCTGTTAGTTAAGCATTTCTCCCAGCCCCAAACATATACACTGGCGACACACTTTATTCGAGCTCGGCTAGTTCCACGAATTCGGGTATACCCGGGTGTATTGAGGTTTGTGACTGTTTTCTGCCCGAGTGCATTGAGGTATTTTCCAGGCAGGGATTGAAGCATTTTATTCCCGCTGGCTGCAATACTGCACAGTATATATATATATACTGCATTACAATTCATGAATTTATGCCATCTGGTAGACACGCAAAGCATTGCAGCCTATTAAATCCTAATCATTATCATTTAACAGATCAGCCGCCCGTCAGCCAGGCATGAACCCAGGCTGGGAAGGCAAACGCAACGGGGCTTGTCAGAGGTGAGGAGCGGCGCATTCCAGGTATCTGCCAGGTACATACTGGGTATTTGCTCGAATAAAGTGTGTCGGTGCAGTAGCATGAAATAAGCAGATATAAGCAGTCTCTTAATTATGAAAGTTTATCTGTTTCTTGGAGGGAAAATCTTCTCAGTTCCTGGTTCAGCTCCCTTCACTCAGGGTGTGTCAGCTTCAGGTTGAGTAGTTTTCACTGTGTCTTGAAATCAGCTCTGCTGTGTCTTCTGGCAGAGCTCAAGACATGTGGTGTCTCCAAAGGTCAGCTCACAAGTGAGCTAAGGAGTCACTTCCTGTCTCAACAGAAAGGCTTTTGTAAGCAATCTAAATCAGGCAGGTGGTGTTTATTAATTGACTACCAGCAGTTAACCCCCACACTGCTAGATTAAAGGCACATTACTGAACAGGGATAAGTCCCCTGTTACATACCTCCCCTGTTTGTGGGAAGCGCGGGCTTACCACGGCCAAAGCCCATCCTTCCACTCTCATTCTAGATATCTCTGTGACTTGAATGAGAGTGGATGGAGGAAGAGAACCCTCAGTCCTGTTGGGATTGGAGCCCTTTCTCCAGTTTATTCGTGTCTCCTCCTGAAGGTGTTTGAGATCAGCACCCCTCAGTCGCTCGAGGAGAACTTTCTCCAAGTATAGTCTTTTTTCTACGTGCGCGGTCATGAGATTTCCCTCGCGTCGGGTGCTCGTCTTATTGTAGGCATACTGTATGGCAGCAGTTGCAGAGCGTTTAAAAACCGCCCTTTGAGTTTTTCGCACTTGAAGCTGTCGCTCTGCCCTTTTCCCTCTCAATGGGGTTGCTAGTTCAGCCCCTTTTAGATTAAGTTGCAATTCCACACCTACTTCCAGAGAATGTCCCATCTTTTCAGCTTCATCAGCTAAGGATTCTTCTGGTTTTAATTCAGCACGTGTAACTTCTTTTGTTGCCTGCTGGGTGGCTGAAGGTTTTGCTAGTGCTTGTTTAGGTGGTTCAAATTTTGCAACCTTGTCTTTCAGATGAGCGGTATTCCCAGCTCTCACTGCACCCTTATCTTCATGGGTTTTTGAGGCTGTGGGATACTGACGTTTAGTCAGGGTCGATACTTGTCCTTGTAGGACTGTAATCTCATCCGCGAGAGATCCCTGTTTTTGGAGTACGTCTTGCAAGTATCTTATCAGGGAATTTATCTGCATGCTTTGCTTTCTCTGAGCCTGCCTCCACATTTTTATTGCATTGTGGAGCACTATGAACTTCTTTGCTTGGGCCACAGTTACTTGTTTCAGTTTCTGGACCTTCTTTTGCTCCCTTTTGTGCCGCGTCACCTGGGTTCTAAGCTTGGATTTTAGCGTTGCTTTGGTGATGCTCAGAGTAGCCTTCAGTTTCTCATGCTGCTTTGCGAGGACATACTGGGTGATCAGACGTTCCTGCAGCACTTGAATTTCTTTAGCAGTCTGCAGCTTTTCTTCCTGCAGCATTTGCTGCTTCTCCTCAACATACTGGAGGTGTGTACGCAGACCTTGCAGTTGGTACTGCAGTCGGTGCTCTGCGTCAAACTTTTCCTTGACTTCTTCTGTAAACTGAAAATTTTCTTCTTTCAGTTTTAAGTTTTCTCTTTTTAATCTTGAATTTTCTCTTTTTTCAGTCTCTGTATTCTTCAGGGCTTCTTTGCAGTCCTCCTTCCATTTACGCACATCTGCTTTGAGAATGCTACTCTCCTGGTGTGAGACTTCCTTCTCTAGATTGAGGGTCTGAAGCTCCTTCTGAGAGACTTTGAGATCTGTATCAAGATTACCAATAGTTTCTTTAGCAATGTCCAGCTCCTCAGTGAGACTGTGTAGTTCCTTTCTGGAAACTTCCAGGTCTGTGCGGCAGCTGTTGGTCTCATGATGTGAGGCATCAAGCTCTATACGAAGAGTTTGAACCTCTTGCTGGAAGACTGTCATCTGCTTCAGTGCCTCCTCATACTTCCGCTTTAGCGTAGCCACCATTTTATCCGATTGGCTCTGCTTTTCATCCATGGCGGAAATAGTAGCCTTTGCAGTATCTAGCTCAGTCTTGAGATCCTCCAATTCAGTCTTGGCCGCAGAGTAAATTGCGAGCACAGTCTTCTGTAGCTCAGCATTATTTTTTCTCTCTCTTCCCAATTCTTCACAGAGCAGATCACAGTCATGCCTGGCAATTTTCAGGGCGTCTTCAGGGCTGGTCAAGGGATCGTCACTCACTGGTTCCAGCTCCGCTTCCCAGGGATGACTGGTTGAGGGTTCCTCACTGTTGGCACCGGAGAGACACTACTTTGGGGTACACGACTTCTGCCTTGGGCCCTCTGGATATTCGGTTAACCGCGGGACGAATTCTCCATTTTCTCTAGGCCGCAGGGCAACTCGGTCCCCCTTCTCCTGCACAGGATCTGCGGACGTGTCTGTTCCTTCCACGGTAAGTGAAGAACTGCTTTTCTTTTTCCGCCTTTTTGTTTTGGATGACACCGTCCCTTCAGGGATATTGGGGTCTCCATCTTCATTTGAAATTTTAGCGGCTTCATTATATACGCCACGCTTTTCTTGCAGTTGCTTTAGCTGACAGAAAAATTGGGTGATCTGCTGCTCCAGCTCCGTCTCCTGCTAATCATATTCGTCAAAGGGAGCGGTCTTTTCTGTTCGTGCCGAGTTCAGGCACCCCCACCATTCTTGGGGTGTTTTGTGGGTGTGACTCGGTTCGGGTTCCCCATAAGAGATGTCTTCCTCTTTATTGGACTGGAAGGGCCACTCTTCCGTGGGGTAGGGTTCATTACAGGAAAAGCTGCATCTTGTCCTCCATTTTTAGGCTATCAGGTGTAATTTTCTTCCTGACCTCAGGAGGCACTATTGCAGCTGTTGCCACTGTATTTGCTAGAACCCCCAATTGTGGTAGCCCTACAGATGAGCATATTTTGCTTGTAGAGGTCGTAGCTCTCACAGGCATCTCTGTAGACTTTTATTTCTTGGGAAAATTTTTTTTTCAATATCACTGTGCATGCATTTTCTCTTATCATTAATTTATTTATAAAATATTTTACCAGGAAGTAATACATTGAGAGTTACCTCTCGTTTTCAAGTATGTCCTGGGCACAGAGTAAAAAAAATAATACATGGTTTACAAATACAGTTACATAAATGAACAGGGTATACATTATATACAAGACATTGCATGCACAGTTAAAGAAAATATATATTATGGGCGTATGAAACAGTTACAGACCAGATTAAAATTTGAGACAGCCTTAGATTTGAAAGAACTTAAACTGGTGGTGGATGTGAGAGTCTATGGTAGGTTGTTCCAGTTTTGGGGTGCACGGTAGGAGAAGGAGGAACGTCCGGATACTTTGTTGAGCCTTGGGACCATGAACAGTCTTTTGGAGTCTGATCTCAGGTGATAAGTGCTGCATGTGGTAGGGGTGAGGAGCTTTTTCAGATAGCTGGGTAGCTTGCCCATGAAAAATTTAAAGGCAAGACAGGAAAGGTGAACTTTGCGCCTAGATTCTAGTGATGACCAATCTAGTTCTTTGAGCATATCGCAGTGATGTGTGTTGTAGTTGCATTGGAGAACAAAACGACAAATTGAATTGTAGAGGTTGTCAAGTTTGCTAAGGTGGGTTTGAGGTGCCGAGCCGTATACTATGTCTCCATAGTCAATAATTGGCATTAGCATCTGCTGTGCGATACGCTTTCTGACCAGGAGACTTAGGGAGGATTTGTTCCTGTAAAGTGCCCCTAGTTTGGCATACAGTAGGTCTTGGTTGTCAGGATATCAATGTGCATCCCGAATGTTAAGTGGGAGTCAAACCATAAGCCCAGGTATTTAAAACTAGTGACAGGTGTTAGGGTGGTGTTAGCATTGGTTCTAATCAGGAGCTCAGTCACTGGAAGCTTTAAAAATTTAGTCTTGGTCCCGAATACCATTGTTACAGTCTTGTCAGTGTTTAAAAACAGTTTGTTTTGGGAAATCCAGTTTTCGAGTCTCAAAAAGTCAGACTGAAGTATGTGTTGAAGGTTAGAGAGGCTATGGCTGTGTGCATATAGGATTGTGTCGTCTGCATACATGTGTATTGAGGCTTCCTTACAAGCTGTGGGAAGATCATTAATGAACACTGAGAAGAGTAGGGGCCCCAGAACAGAGCCTTGCGGGACACCACAGGTGATATCCAGGGAGTTGGAGTTAGAGCCTGAGATGGACACATGTTGGGATCTTCCTGATAGGTAGGACTGAAACCAGTTTAAAGCAAGCTTCCCTATTCCAGAGCTCTGGAGTTTGTTGAGCAGGATAGCATGATCAACTGTGTCAAAAGCCTTTGCAAAATCTAGGAATACTGCACCAGTGAGTTGTCCCCGTTCCATTCCACACTGGATTTCATTGCAAACTTTTAACAGGGTAGTTACGGTGGAGTGTTTGGGACGAAACCCAGATTGGAATTGGCTAAGGAAATTTGTCTTGGTATAGAAATCGCTTAATTGGGAGTGGACACATTTTTCCATGACTTTGGATAGAATTGGGAGAAGTGAGATTGGCCTGTAGTTTGAGACAGTGTTTTTGTCCCCACTTTTGAAGATTGGGACAACTCTGGCAGTTTTCCAGGTCTTAGGGATATGGCCTGCAGACAGGATAGAGTTGACTATGGACGCAATTGGTTTGGCAATAGCTGGGGCACCAAGTCGTAGGAACCTAGATTGTAGTAAGTCAGGTCCACATTGGCTGCTTAGTTTTAGTTTGAGGAGTGCTTGTAATATCTCCTCTTCAGATACTGGGCCAAATTGAAAATTCTGTGCAGTGTTGGGAGGGGGTGGGACTATAGGGGTACTCCCAGGATGAGATTCAGGTTTGTGGTTTGGGCTGCGTTTTGCTAATAAGTTAGTGGCGCACCCCACAAAGTAATCATTGAATGCATTTGCAATGTCAGTGGGGTCTGTCAGAGTAATATCCCCCTCAGTGATATTACTTGGTTGTTGATGGTTAGGAGGCTGGAATATGTTGTTGATAACCTTCCAGAAGTTAGCTGGGTTTGTTGTATTTTGGTGGAGATTGTCAGAGTAATATTGTGCTTTTGCATGCCTTGTTTGCCTTGTGCACATGTTCCGCATGCATTTGTAGTGATTGAGATCCTTGGTAGTGCCAGTTACTTTGTAGCTTTTCCACAAGGTATCCCTGAGCTGGTAGAGTGCAATAAGGTCAGTTGTAACCCATGGAAGGTGGGCCCCCCGTACCTTTATTTTGCGTAGTGGAGCATTGGTATCGCATATACAGGTATACAAGATGTGCAGTTGCTAGGTAAAAAAAGTCTATTTGCTCTACACCATTTACTTGCTAGGTGCAATCTCTCCGCTTCAGCAACAGAATTTGGTTTTCTGCCTGAGTTCAGTAATTTTCAGTCTCATCTTTGGGTATTATGGCATTCACACTTCACACACTGGGTGTCTATTTTTGCTCCCAAGATATATATAGGCAGACCTTTTTTACTTGCAGAAAAAAAAACATTCTTTCATTCCCGGCATGGTGACTCAACACTCATTTTTTTGCATTTCATTTGTTTGCTAAAAATTCCCCTGCTTCAGCACAGTCTTGTATCAATTTTCACACTTTTCTGCATATACTCCATTCACAGCTGGTAGCCCTATGCGGTGTGGCAACCTTTATTTGCAAAATCAGTACCACTCGTGGGTCACCATCTGTATTCACTGCTTCAGCGAAACTTTTGAAAACAACAAACACCTATCCCTTTTTAAGGGCTGACTCACTTCTTGAACCCTGACTATGGCTGAAAGGCAAAACCCCTATTTCAATGACCATAATACACTTTGTGATACGCAAAATAAGGTTTAGCTACTTCAGCAGTCTCTTCTGGGTTTTTGTAAGTTTCAGTGCAGTGTAGTTTCGATGGTGTGAATCCCTTTAATTCCGATCTCTGCTGTATGAGGTTTTTTTCTCTAAGTTTCTCAGATTGTTTGTAGGCAAAAAGCCTAAAAAAAAAATTCACATAAAAATCTCCGGTCCTTTTTAACTACAAGGACACCTCTTGTCCCACCTCGGACACCATATGTAGACGGACGTTCACAGAGGTACACAATTGGAGGCTTTTATAAGGTGAAATTATAATAAGGCTTTATTGTGCCTTTTCCTTTTCATCAGGAAATCATCCAAACACAGGGGGGGGGGAACAAAGCTTCTATTCACTTGGGAGTATTTCTAGTGAAATCCTATGCAATTAATTCACATCTCCGTTAGTTAAGCATTTCTCCCAGCCCCAAACATATAGCATGAAATAAGCAGATATAAGCAGTCTCGTAATTATGAAAGTCTTATCTGTTTCTTGGAGGGAAAATCTTCTCAGTTCCTGGTTCAGCTCCCTTCACTCAGGGTGTGTCAGCTTCAGGTTGAGTAGTTTTCACTGTGTCTTGAAATCAGCTCTGCTGTGTCGTCTGGAAGAGCTCAATACATGTGGTGTCTCCAAAGGTCAGCTCACAAGTGAGCTAAGGAGTCACTTCCTGTCTCAACAGAAAGGCTTTTGTAAGCAATCTAAATCAGGCAGGTGGTGTTTATTAATTGACTACCAGCAGTTAACCCCCACACTGCTAGATTAAAGGCACATTACTTGAACAGGGATTACTCCCCTGTTACAATGCCATTGAGGAGGACATGACAACCCCATCAAGACCACGATAGGAGACAACACGGCGACCAAGACCAGAGGAAAGCTTCCTCCCAGACAACCTACCATCGCCCACCGCCTCAAGCACACCCGCTCGCAGAAGACCTATATTCGCTCGCATCGATACGGTGCCCGACATCTCCCTGCGCGATCTGCCTCCGGCGCTCAGGGAGAAGTATAGGGTGATCAGTGCGGGTGCACCCCACAAGTATGCCTTGTTACTTTTTAAGCACCATGTTCCCTACTCGTTGTACTGCGACTGGGCCTTCAAAGTGAACTACGACAGAAATCGCGTAAAAAAGGCGCTTCCTGCCAATTTCAGAAAGAACATTCTGGATGCAATGCGGCGCTATTATCCAATTACAGATACTGTAATGAAAGGCGTTCGAGACTGCATTAAAGGCGTTTTGCGTCATGCAAGGAATCGGCCATGGACGGACAATGTGGTGGACTATCTGGATTAATCACGGGAACTGTAAGACCATACTGTTGTGCTGAACTGTGCTGTACTGTACATGTTTTCACCTGCTGTACTTAAATAAAGAAGATGTTGTTGTGTGTTTTTTAACTTGTATTTATACAGAAATGTTTTAACTTGCTGTACACACACACAGGACCTGCACAATTCCAGTCCCTGAGGGCCGCAAACAGGCACGGATTTCAAGGTTGTCCTGAAAACCGGGCCTGTCTGCTGCCCTCGAGGACTGTACTGGTGCAGACTGTTTTGCACACCATCCCACTGTATATGATTTGACTTGCCGTTCTTTGATAAAGGAGATGTTGCGGTTTGTATATTTTATGAAGAAAGAATTTGTTTTTAAAACATGTGACTGTAAACCATACTGACTGACTGTAAATGTTTTTACTTTCTGTACATAAATGTTTTCACAACTGTAGCAGTAAACCATACACCTGTTGATGTTTTGAATTGCTGTGCACTTAAAATGTTTCTACATTGTACAGTATTTGTAAATAAATGTTTTTGTACTTACTCCACCAATAAAAGAACATGTTGATTTGTTTTACATTGTTCCATTGGCTCCTTTGCTACTGTAACAAAATACAGTGTTTCTAGAATGTACATTACTGTCCAGGCACACTGTACTGTATACTGTAGGCATGCTCAGTACAAGAGTATTAAAAAAAATAGAAGACACATACAGTACAGTACTGTACTGTATGTACTGGCACTATATAGAAGACACATACTGTATGTACAGTACTGTAATACATGTAGAATAAATGCATAGTTTTTATTTTTTCTGGTTTATTACACAGTATACTGTTTATAAAAAAGTATTGTATACTGTACGGCCGCAAAACATCAGCATAGTGTACATCAGCCACTAAACTGTAAACTCCGGTACGTGGGTTTTTAAATCCGATTCAGCAATGTGCAAGCATTGTTACACAAAGCGATATTATCCATCGAAATCCCTCCATTAGCCGTTTTCTTTTCTGAGGAAAAACAAAAAGAAAAGTTTTACTGTAATGGTCTAAAGAAGTTCCCAGCCAGTCCCACCAATAATTTTCTCAGGGGGCGTATCCTGTTCACATGCGCATGCGCCTACCGTCGATGTAATGACACGCATACTGTATGCGTTTCAAAAAGGTTCCAATGCGCATGCGCCTAGCGTTCCACCAATTGTTCAGTATCTGCAGTACAGTACTGTAGAAGCCGCTCAGCCAATAATATTGCTTACAGGAGAATCGCTTGACTTTTGAATCGCACCGATTTTGATACTGTATTGTCAAAATAAAAATAACACAGAAAATAATATGGCAACAATACTCACCATAGAATTTCCCATTTCGCTGGCGCCAGCGCCAGTCCACTGCCAGTCCAGCTTTCTTGATCATCCACGTTGATAGTTTGCAGCGGAACTAGTCCACCTGTAGTCAGCTGATGAGGCTGGAAATTGCTTAGGTACATGCAAGCTTGATCGAAACTGCACGCGAAATCCGGCTCAGGCTCAGGGTTGTCACTGACGGCGGGACCGTCATTGGAAGCCGGTGCTGGTGCATTGCTTGGCAGCGACTGTCGTTTCTTAGTTGGTTTTAGCACGACCCTTCGCCTTTAGCCATCTGCATGATCATAGATACAGGAAAAAAACGGTGATACACACCAATACCCTCCAAAAAATTGTGGCTCAATACGATAAAAAGAGGGATCACTACATAACCTTTTCCTTATTGCACGCTTCCACGTATGAGGAGCTGGCGAAAATTTGTAAAAGTCATAGTTTTCGATAAAATACTGATAAATTTGAACAACTGTTGCCATCTTATCATCTGTTGCATTAATCGCGGCCCATATCAAATACGCGTAACTTCTGTCGGGTTTTTGGAAAACGGGCTGCACTTGAACACTCATGGCAGGCGGCGGGTCTCTGGAGAATACTGTAACCTAAACTGGTCTTTGTCTTTCTTTAATATGAAAAGCCTAAATTGATACATTTTTGCAACCTCTACCTTCAGTCTCAAGGCCAAGTTACAATAGCACACTGTGGTATCTTTTTTAAACGAAACATCTGCAAGTCGACACATTACTAAAGCGCATGCGCATTACAATTCATGAATATCTGCCATCTGGCGGACACGCGAAGAATTTCAACCTATTAAATCCGAACCATTCTCAATAAACGCATCAACCGCGCGTCAACCGCACATGACCCGCGCAAAATGAATGCGGCATGCTCCAGGTGAAGTGCGTCGCATTCCAGGAAAAAGCCAGGGAAAAACCGGCGATGTGTGCCGCAGCAGTACCTCGGCCAAATTGGATGCAGCAGGACACCGATGGCTGGCAGCTCTGAACAATTACCGCTTCTCCCTGAGGTATAAGCCGGGACCCTTGAATGTCGGGGCTGACGCCCTCTCCCGACGGCCAGGGCTAAGTTCTACTCAAGATGATGAGGAATGGGAAGAACTTCCAGGACCATGGGTGCGAGCTTTGTGCAGCACTGCCGCCATCATCAACGATCAAGTGGCCTTCTCAGAAGTACGGGTTGCGGATTCCTTGGGATGCCAGTCGCAGGCTGTCCCCGCCTACAGCGATCCAAAGGGGATGAACATAACTCATGACAAAGTGCTACGGTGGAAAGATCTGGTAGACTACCAAATACGAGATCCTGTCATTAGTATCATTAGGCAAGCCGTTGAAAAGCAAAATCCAGCCCTTCTGAAGCGTGCTCCCAACGAATTGGTTGCCTCACTCATGCGGGAAGTGGACAAATTTGAAATCGATAACTGTTTACTCTATCGGGTGGTGCAATATCACAACCACCCGGACAGATGACAACTAGTCCTCCCTCGGAACTTACAGGACATGGTGTTAAAGTCCCTACATGATGAGCATGGACATCTCGGTGTAGAGAAGACATTTGGGTTGGACCGAGACCGCTTTTTCTGGCCCAAGATGCGAGAGGCCGTAGAACGCCATTGTCGCAGTTGTTCGCGGTGTATCCAACACAAGACCCTGCCTACCAGAGCAGTGCCTATGGGCCATTTGAAAAGTTCTGGTCCCATGGACCTTGTGTGTATGGACTTTCTGTGCATTGAGCCTGATAGCTGAGGAATATGCAGCGTGCTGGTCATCACGGACCATTACACCCAGTATGTCCAGGCCTTCCCCACTAAAGATATTATGGGAGAAGTACTTCATTCATTACAGTCTTCCAAATCGTTTCCACTCAGACCAAGGTCAGGATTTTGAGAGCACTCTGATCCGAGAATTGCTCAAAATGCTGAACATTGCCAAATGCCGAACGACCCCGTATCACCCCGAAGGAGACGCTTTGCCATAACGATTTAATCGGACCTTACTGGACATGCTTGGAACTCTAAAGGGAGCTCATAAGACTGAATGGAGTCGACACGTGGAGGCCCTGGTGCATGCGTACAATTGTACCTGACACGAGTCAAATGGGTTCTCCCCATACTTCCTCATGTTCGGACGAGAGGCGAGACTGCCAGTGGATGTACATCTTAGAGTCTCGACAGATGGAATACACAATGCTACCCATTTCAAATATGTGCAAAGACTTAAAGACAGCTTGCAGCAGGCCTATCAACAGGCTGAGAAGTCTACAGCTAAGCTGAATGCTGACAATTAAAGGCGATACGATTATAAGGTCAAATATTGGGAACCTCATCCTGGAGACGCTGTGTTGCTTCGAAATCTGGGAGTCTCAGGAAAACACAAATTGGCCGACCGATGGAGAGACGGTGTATATGAAATAGAATCTCAGATGCCTGGCCTCCCGGTCTATCGCATCAAACACACTGATGGCCGGGTAAAGGTATGGCACTGTAACCATCTTCTCCCCATTCCACAATTGGGAGATGAGGAAGCAGAAATACTGGCCACAAAGCTCAATGGTGAGTCCGACTTATCAGAGATGGGTCAAGAGACTGTAAATAATGAAACCCACTCTGAAACTCCTGAAGACCCTATGGAAGGACCCTCTCAAAGGGACTATTCCTCAGAAGGGGCATCTCCCAGAGGAGCTACAGATAAAGGGCCCATTACGCCAACGCCAACTAAGGTGGCACCAACAGGCCAGCCTTTGGATCCACAGAGCCCGTGCTTTGTGCCGAACAGAGACTGTTCAGAGACATTTCTCCCCTCTAGGGAAGAGGCTGAGCCTCAGGACTGTGTTTATTACTCCCCCGAGGGAGTTGCAGAAGAACAGCTCCGAAGGAGCCAAAGAGCAGGTACCTTCCAAATCGGGTAACCTATTATCAAATTGGGGCACCCCATTATGAGGCTCAGCAGTGGTCTTGGAGCAAAATCCAATCTGTGATTGTGATGCTCACAGAATTGTGCAAGATCGTATAAAGTCAATGCGAATGTGCTAAATTATATATTGAACTGCATTTTTATTATATAATTTCTGTATATGGTTGAGTTGTGTCCCAAGCGAGGACATTGGGGTTTTTACCAAGGGGAGTAAGTAGCCACGTTCCCCCTGCCTGTCAACACCCCTCACCTTGCTGGCGATCGCGGGGGCCGCCGAGCCCAATGGCGGTCCCGTCGACCGATCGCAAGAGTGGGAGCGGTGAGGATCCTGCTTCAGGGGGGTTGCTGGGGACGCGCACGGCCGGTTGCCAGGGCCGCGATCACGTTGCGAGGGCTCCCGGCGCTCCCGAAGCAGGGCGCCGCCATTCCCTATGTGTTCGCGCATGCGCAGTGAGTCCCCGCATGCGGCGGCCAGCCAGGGACATTGCGCATGCACAGTTATAGCGCGTGAGAGGCAGCCAATCAGCAGAGGGCTCTAGAGACTACATATCCCATGAGCCTAAGGAGCGCCCCACATGACCCCCAGGGAGCCAATAGGGCTACAGCATCTCCCTGCAGAGGAGATTAGATACATTTCGCGGGCTCTGAGCACGTTAGGCAGTCGGCGTCAGGAGCAGCTAGGGGAAGGAGGTAGGGTGCAGGAGTCAGTGACTCCCTACACTAAGCCAGCAGCCCCCTCGGCCCCAGATAGCCCTGAGCCATCAGTAGCTTTGTGTTGTTTCAGGGACAGGCCCCAGGTTAGGGACCCTGCCCCTTACTATCCAGAGTCAGTTAGGGACACAGCGGACGCTGCGCGTCCATCCAGAGATCTGGGCTCAGACCTTCGCTGTTGCTGCAGCAGCCATCCGGGTGGGATCGTCCTGGACAGTAGTTCCTGTGGTCAGCTGTCATCGGATCCTTTGTGAAGCTCCTTGGCAGGCCCGGGCACTGGAGTAGGTAACCATGACCAAGTGCACCAACTATACTATATTATACTCACACGGGAAGAGTGGCTGCGCAGTCACACATATCCATCTCACGTGAAGGGACATATGGTGTGGGGTTACTGGACACAGGGTGGGATCACCCGGTGAAAGGGGGTAGCGTCCTGCGAGATGCAGTAGTAGTGTCTCCTCTACAGAGGGACACCTGTTGCTATATATGAATAAGTACGTTTGCTACAGTAAAGTTATTGGTTGTGTTACATGCTGTGTGTGTGATATATATATATATTGTCCTGCGAGAACCACTCCCCCTCTGGTGGGAGCCATCGCAGGTGGAGGCGCTGCACCGAGTACGAGGTTACTCCTATTATTATACGTGCCTCCGGCTCCCCGTGGCGGAGGCTTAGGCCCCCTGTGAGCCTAACAGGTACAGCACCACACCTGGTAACATTAGGTTCCCCGCACACACATACTATATGCTATTGGGTGGGGGAATACCCGTTACATATATAATATATATGGTAGTGCACGCACTCTGTCACACTGGTAAAAGGTGGGTACTTAGCTGCCGGTGCTCTGGTTCCAGGGAGCTCCTGACGTCCCAAAGTCGTCCAGTAGGTAGTAAAGAAGCAGGTACACGGTCTTAATCAGCAACAAGATTTAATGTGCCATGAAAACCAATGTTTCGGCAGTACAATACTGCCTTTCTCAAGGTCTTCACCTATTAAATCTTGTTGCTGATTAAGACCGTGTGCCTGCTTCTTTACTACCTATGTATATACATATATACACCATACTTAATATGTTCAGAAAAAGGGGGGAAGGGAAACACAAAATGACTGTGCCCCTAAAAGAATTCACTAAACTGCACACCACTAAATGTAAAAAATAACTTTTAATAAATTTACTTAAAACATATATTACCAAAGACTTGTGTAACGTGAATTAAAAATGAATTAAATCAGCAATATCAAGCATCTATGTCATCTAGTATATATGAGTATGCTATCCCAATTAACCAGCTAATGATGGTGGGATATAGAAGACATAAGATGCTGTGAGTCAGGGTGTTAACCCCTCTGGGTCAGCTGTTTGATCGGTTGGTGAACATATAGAGGTCAGCGAGACCAGGTAAATAGTAATGGATGAATATCCAATCCTCCTAATATAATCATATCATTGATACTAAATATGTTATGGTGGGTGAAAAAGGCGAAAAAAAACCTCCACCGTTGGCGATTTGGTGGATGTTTTTTGACGCCTTTTTCACCCATCTTAACTTATATAAAGGATGGTAAACCTACCCAGCCTTGATAATTGCAGAGCCAGTATAACCAGCCTCACACTGATGAGACCCAACAGGTCGAAACAGCAGTGTGTGAGTGGTTTTATTGGCTTTGCATCTAATCCCATGCTGTGTTTAAAAGCCTAACAGCGAGCATTTGCTTATAAGGGATCCATGTAAAAATTAAATTCAGGCAAAAGGTGACACTGTGTGCTCATTTGCATGTCCTTTCCCAGAATCTCTTGCCGCAGTGGAAGCACTGTATGCTAGGTGATAATGGTGAAAGGCTGGGCTGCAGACCTGTCTAAGACATGTGAATGTGCTCACAAGTGATATTTTTATTATATATATATATATATATATATATATATATATATATATATATATATATACAGGTAAACCCCGTTATAGCACGGTCCTCGGGGTCCACCCCGAGACCACCGCGTTAGTAACGGGGTCGCGCTAATTTAAAAAAAAAAATGGCTGCCGCGTGCCTGTTCGGGAGGGAGGGAGTGAGGAGGGAAGGAAGGAAGAGGCCTGCACAACATGCGCCCCGTCTGGCCTCTCTGTGGGGCCCGCGATGACTCTGGCCGGGCGCCAGTTAATTAAATAAATTAAAAAAAAAAAAGTTTAAAAAACGGCGGCGATTCATCCCTCCTCCCTCCCAGTCCCCTCCCTCTCCCCTCCCTCTCCCTCCCGGCCCTCTCCCTCTCCCTCGCCCCTCCCTCCCTCCCCCTCCCCCCTCCGTCTCCCTCCCAGCCTCCGGCAGCCGTGTGTTTTTTTTCTTCTTCCGGAGAGGTCAGAGCATGAGGGGGTGGTGCTTAGGCTTAGTACTGGGGAGAGAGGATGTGCTGAGCTGATCTAAGGTAGGGGGGGGGGGAGGGGTGTGTGTGTGTGTGTGTGTGTGAGAAAAACGGGCTGGTGGGGGGGTGTGTGTGAAAAACGGGCTGGTGGGGGTGTGTGTTTGTGAAAAACGGGCTGGTGGGGGTGTGTGTGTGAAAAACCAGCTGGTGGGGGGTGGGCTGCTGACATGTGAGGGGGGGTGGGCTGCTGACATATGAGGGGGGGTGGGCTGCTGAAATGTGAGGGGGGTGTGGGCTGCTGACATGTGAGGGGGGGGGTGGGCTGCTGACATGTGAGGGGGGGTGGGTTGCTGACATGTGAGGGGGGATGGGCTGCTGACATGTGAGGGGGGGTGGGCTGCTGACATGTGAGGGGGGGGTGGGCTGCTGACATGTGAGTGTATTGTGAGAGCTGAGTGCTGTAAGAGCTGTGTGCTGTGAGAGTGTGCTGTGAGCAGTGTGCAGTGAGAGTGTGTGCAGTGAGAGTGTGTGCAGTGAGTGTATGTGCAGTTAGTGTGTGTGCTGGGAGTGTCTGGTGTGTGCAGTGTGCAGTGGGAGTGTATGCAGTGGGAGTGTGTGCAGTGGTAGTGTGTGCAGTGGGAGTGTGTGCAGTGGGAGTGTGTGCGTGCAGTGTAGTGTGTGTGCAGTGTGTGCAGTGTAGAGTGTGTGCAGTGTGTGCAGTGTAGAGTGTGTGCTGGAAGTGTGTGCAGTGAGTGCTGGGAGTGTGTGCAGTGTGATGTGAGCAGTGTGTGTGCAGTGAGAGTGTGTGCAGTGAGCAGTGAGCAGTGTGTGCAGTGTGCAGTGTGCAGTGAGCAGTGTGTGCAGTGAACAGTGTGTGCAGTGTGCAGTGTGTGCAGTGAGCAGTGTGTGCAGTGAGAGTGTGCAGTGTGTGCAGTGTGCAAAAAAAATGTAAACATTTTTTTTTTTTTAAACGGAAGCCACGTGAGAACCGCGTTATAACCGATTCGCGTTATAACGGTGTTTACCTGTATATAAATATATATATATATATATATATATATATATATATATATATATATATATATATATATCAAATGGAAATATTACTGTATGTTCATTTGCATGTCTTAGACAGGTCTGCAACCCTGTCTTTCACCATTATCGGCCAGCACACAGCACTTCCACTGCAGCAAGGGATTCTGGGAAATGACATGCAAATGAGCACACAGTGCCACCTTTTGTCTCAAGCTCATATTACACGAGCAACCCTTAAGCCAATCATGCTGTTTTAAACACAGCTTTTAAGCATAGCCTGGGGTGAAATGCAATATAAATAAAAAACAGATAGTCGATACTGTTCGGTCGATATATACACACACAGGGTTGATATTAAATGTATAAACATTTTGTGCCTGCATACCATTATATATTCACACTCAAATATACTCATATCTAAAATCTAAAATAGCTGACTGCATTGTCTCTTTCACCATAGGTGACAGCCAATTATGCTGTACAATTAAAACAATGCTCTATTTTAATGATGTGCCATATGGATGTAACGTTTAGTAAAGACAATACTGCACTCCAGGAGTTGATTTCAAGGAAGACAAATGCTGCAATTTCCTATTACTGTAAAATGGATTTGGTTTAACAAACTTGAACATGCTTTTGTTTTTGTTCTAACATCCCTATTTAATATTTGCTTTGTGACAAGCAATGTACACAACATAAATACAACATATACCTATAAAAATATTTAATACAGACAAACACTAGTGGAGGTGAAAATGCTTTTACTAAAATGATATAAAGACTAAAATTATAAAGACACAAAAAAAATATCTTATTTTGTGGTGAGATTTATAAAACTAGCCAATTTAATATAGGAAGAAAGAAGATTTCAAAAATCAAACACTGTCCTGGAAACACCATGACGTATATACAGTACCATGCTTCCTGGCTCTTAGTGAAACCCCACGGTCTTGAATGATTCAAGTGTTTGAAGCACAACATCCTTATCTAGCCAAGTAAACCTCTCTGCAGATTTATAATTCAATAAATAAAAAAAATTCTTCCCAACATCTGCTCTGAATCGGGGTGTTTCTGTAATTAGTTTTCACGCTCTTTTGTCCAGCCATCTGTGCTAGTTTGATAACAGTAACTCAACTTGACATTATCTATACAGTGCACGATTTTATATATTTCAATATAGCCCGCTCTCTCAAATGTATTTCCCCATGTGCTACGTAGATTATATGTTTTTTCAGTTAATCCTCACACTGTAGCTCAAAGTTTAATTTCGAAAAACAACTTTTTTAACCTTACTCTATATTTATATGTATTTATTACCTATTACGACTAGCCCCTTTGCGGGAGGGATAAAATGTATCTCTTTCCATATTGTTGTTTCCAAGAAATGTGAAGGTCCATTTATCAATGTATTCTGGGTGTAAAATTTAGGAAAACCTAGTGCAAAAAAAGAATAGAAACCACATGTGGTCCATTTGTATAGTTAGACTTTGATAAATACACTCTGTTATCCTTTAATATGTAGTGGCATTCATGTCATTTTCTTTGATTCGTATTAACATTACTTACTACATCAGTTCATTCAATGAAAACATATCAACTACATTTCTTTCCCTAAACTCTAACATCCCTTTTTACTCCAGTGTTTAAGACAGGGGTAGGGAACCTTTTTTCTGCCAAGGGCCATTTTGATATTTATAAAATCATTCGAGGGCCATCCAAAATTATCAACTTAAAACTTAGCCTGCTATATTTGGTCAAACATTTAATGAACTCACCACTAATGTGATGTCTGGAACTGTTTCTCTTTGGGTGACTGACTGACTCTTGGGTGGTGGGTGACTATGACTGACTGTGGGTTGGTGTCTGTGCACACGCACACGCACTGCAATCGGGCAGGGGGTAGGGAAATCAGACTCTCAGACCCACTCTCTCTCTCAGACTCTCAGACCCACTCTCTCAGACTCTCAGACCCACTCTCTCTCAGACTCTCAGACCCACTCAGGCTCTCAGACCCACTCACAGACTCTCAGACCCACTCTCTCTCAGACTCTCAGACCCACTCTCTCTCAGACTCTCAGACCCACTCTCACTCAGACTGTCAGACCCACTCTAACTCAGACTGTCAGACCCACTCTCACTCAGACTTTTTAGACCCACTCTCAAGACTGTCAGGCCCAATCTCAAGACTGTCAGACCCACTCTCAAGAGTCTCAGACACACACTCTTTCAGACACACACTCTCTCGGACACACACTCTCTCGGACACACACTCTCTCGGACACACTCTCTCAGACACACACTCTCTCAGACACACACTCTCTCAGACACACACTTTCCCTCTCTCAGACACACACTTTCCCTCTCTCAGACACACACTCTCCCTCTCTCAGACACACACTCACACACACTCTCAAACACACACTCTCACTCTCTGACACACACACTCTCACTCTCTCAGACACACACTCTCTCACACACACACACACACACACACACACACACACACACACACACACACACACACACACACACACACACACACACACACTGAGACACACAGAGACAGTGAGACACAGAGACAGTGAGACACACAGACAGTGAGACACACAGACAGTGAGACACACAGACAGTGAGACACACAGACAGTGAGACACACAGAGACAGTGACACACACAGAGACAGTGACACACACAGAGACAGTGACACACACAGAGACAGTGACACACACAGACAGTGAGATACACAGAGACAGTGAGACACACAGAGAAAGTGAGACACACAGAGACAGTGAGACACACACACACAGTGACAGTGACAGTGAGACACACACACACAGTGACAGTGACACACACACACACACACACACACGCACACACACACACACACACACACACACACACACACACACACACACACACACACACACACACACACACACACACACACACACACACACACACACACACACACACACACACACACACACACACACACACAGAGACAGAGACAGAGACAGACACACACACAGTGACACACACACAATAAGCCCACCTCTGCAAACACACACAAAAATAAGGCCTCTCCCCCCTTGGGGTGGGTAAGGTGCCTGGGAGGGGGGTATAAGAGGGCATGTGGGTTACCTGGGGCCCATGGATTGGCTGCTGGAGCAGCATAGGTAGCCAGTGCAGCTGAGAGACTGGCAGGTCCGCAGAGCCTAAAGGGAGGCAAAGAGGGGCGGAGCCTAAAGAGCTCGGCATTACTGGAGGAGAGAAGGGAGGGGGCAGTGCTGTAGGAAGAGGCAGGCCAAAAAAAAAAAATCTTGGCAGAGTGACAGCACGGTCAGCCAATTAGGAAAGGGGGAGTTATAAATTTATTTATTTATTTTTTTTTAAAACCATTTTTGCCGGCTTGCTTCCCGGGGGCCGGACCAAATAATTTCGCGGGCCTTACACGGCCCGCGGGCCGGACGTTCCCCACCCCTGGTTTAAGGGATATGGACTTGGAAGTTTTCAAGACAGCCACAATGTTGGTCAGGATCCAGCATGGGAGGTTGCCAAGTTAGTAGTAGTAGTGGGGCTCCTGAACTTTCATTTTTAATGGTGCAAATTTTTTCTAGTTACACAAAACATATTTATTGTTACTTTCACTTTTCAATAAATCTTATTTTTTATCCCTGGGGAGCGAGAGTTAAATCACATACAGTAGTATTCTGCAGGTGTCTGCTTGGAAATGATAGATTTTTGTAGAATCAAATATGGTGGCTCCTTATTACTCCAAAGGCTTTGAAGAAATGTCAACAGCTTGAATTTTAAGATAAATAAAAATAAATTAGTAATACTAATTGAAGTACTTTCCTTCCATTAATCATTCTCAACACATTTTTAAAGGGTTGCTCCTTTTATTGCTGAGGAAGTGAATTTGTTTGAAAATGTACAATTATGCCAGGCTCACTATAAACATGGGGCTAGATCCTCAGAAGTGCATTAAATGTTTTATCGGGACGTTAACACCATTTAACGTATCGCTATTCCTAATGCATATTCACAAAGGGGATTAGCGTTACGACGCCCTCGCGCTGTAACGCTTGCGCTCACCACGAATAAGGCAGGACCCCGGTAATGAGGTGGGAAAGTACGAAACTGCGCACCCACAGCAGTGGAGGCACGTTTGGAGGGTGGATAGTCAGCGTAGCCGGGTTTGGAATGGAGAGATTGGGTTAGTCCAGATACTTGCCGAGATCCAAGGGCGGAGCCAGGAGAATGGTCAGTGTCTGTTGTGCCATGGTCTGGGATTGGAGCAGGGAGAGTGGTAGCGTGTCCTAGAGCCGTGGTCAGGGTTGGAGAGATGCGGGTAGTCAGGAGCAAGCCGGGGTCATTATCCAGAGAGAGTCCAATATCCAAGCCGGGTTCGTTATCCAGAGAGGGTCCAATAGTCAAGCTGGGTCGGTACACAAGAAAGCAACTAGAGAGAAAAAGCAAGGCACAAGGCAAGGCAAAACAGAACGCAGGAACACAAGGCTACACAGCAAAGTAGGAGTGTATGAGCAAGGAATTTATAGCAGACAGGATCCAATAGGGCAGGGGGCGGAATGGAGGCATGGACTCTGCGGAGGCAGAGATAGGCTGAAGAAGACAAGTGGGCAATTAGAATACTTGCCATGCAGCTGGGGAGCGGTGCACGGCGTCACGTGTGTGCGCCGCGTGAGAGAGATGCGCGACTCGACCAGGGGGCGGAGCCAAGCTCCATGGTGTGAGTAGAAGAGCTGCGTGTGTGCGCGCGTTCTGTAAACAGTGCACGGGACTGAGATAAGACAGCAGGTAAGGAGGGAACACGCCGCAAGGGACGTGTTCTGATTCCTTACAGTACCCCCCCTTGAGGAGCGACCCAAGGCCGACTCACAAATGGTTTATGCGGGAACCTGGCGTGCAACCGACTTAACAAACTAGGAGCGTGGACCTGGTGATGGGGTATCCAGGACCTCTCTTCTGGTCCAAATACCTTCCAATGCACCAAGTACTGGACCGATCCTCTGGACCTTCTTGAGTTGATTATAGACTGGATCTCAAATTCTTCCTGACCTTGTACCATCACTGGTGGTGGTGTAGGGGAGATATCTGAGAATTGAGAACTTTGGAAGACGGGTTTTAGAAGCGAAACGTGGAATACCGCAGGTTTTCTCATGGACTGAGGTAGTAGACGGTAGGCCACAGGATTGACCTGTTCTAGAACCGTAAACAGCCCTAGAAACCTTGGAGCCAGCTTCAGCGTAGGTGTCTTCATTCTGATGTTCTTGGAAGATAACCACACTTTGTCTCCTGGCCTGAACATGTGCGCCTCACGGCGATGACGGTCCGCCTGTGACTTTTTTCTGAGTACAGCCTCTGTAAGAGTCTTTTGGATCCTCCTCCAGGAATTTTGTAAGAAATTTACTCTGAATTCTGCTGCTGGGACACCGGATGGAGTAGAAGAAATAGGAAGACGTGACAGGTGAAACCCATAATTAATAAAGAACGGCGACTCTTGGGGTGGACTTGTTTCTCAGGGAGTTGTGGGCGAATTCGGCCCATGGAAGGAGGTTTACCCAGTTGTCCTGTGTGTCAGAAATAAAGCATCAGAGGTACTGTTCTAAAGATTGATTTGTCTTCTCGGTCTGTCCTTGAAAAAGAACACTGTGACGTTCGAAACGCGTTGGATGGGTCTTTTGGCACATTAAAGTGCCCTTTTAATCATTTTTTGTTTTGGGTCCTTCCTGCTCCGTTTGTGCTGGTGCGCTTTTGGTCTCCTTTTTCCCTGCGGGTATTACCCTGATGAGAAGAGCAGAGCAATATCCAACCTCTGAGCAAAGGCCCGTCAAAATTTGGAAATAAACTGAGATCCGCGATCGGACACTAAAGTGGGACTCCATGGATACGAAAAATCTCTTTAATGAAGATGTCTGCCAAGATGGCAGAATTGGGCAGACACTTGAGGGGTATGAAATGTGACTGTTTTGAAAACCTATCAACAATAACAAGAATAGTGTTCATGCCACTAGAAACAGGAAGCTCGACAATAAAGTCCAGTGAAAGTTGAGTCCATGGACGATCTTGTATGGGCAAGGGACGGAGGACCCAAAGGTTTGCTGAAAAAGGATTTGTTTCGGGCACAAACGGAGCAGGACCTGATGAACTCCTCGATATCCTTGAGCATGTCAGGACACCAGAAGGTGTGTCTGATTACATCCAAAGTTCTTTTCGTTCCCGGTTGAACAGCGGACTTAGAGGTGTGACCCCACTCAAGGAGTTTTTTGTGGAATCGTGGTGCAGCATACAAACAACCCTTCGGCACCTCCATATGCTCAGGAATGCGTGATTGAGAAGCCAGGATATTGTCCAGTACATCAAAGGAATTGGCTGAAATGATATATTTAGAGGGTAGAATAGTCTCAGAAATGTCCTATGTCTTATCCTCACAGATGAATTGACAGGATAAAGCATCAGCTTTAAGGTTCTTGGTTCCAGGGATATAGGAAATGATGTAATTAAATCTAGAAAAAAAAAAGAGCCCAACGAGCCTGACGGTAGCCAAGGCGCCGAGCGCCTTCAATGTACAATACATTTTTATGATCCGTGAGGATTGAGATGTGGTTCTCAGTACCCTCCAACAGATGTCTCCTCTCTTGAAGAGGAAGTTTAATAGCTAAGAGTTCTCGATTGCCAACATTGTAGTTTTGTTCAGCAGAAGAAAACTTTTTGGAGAAAAACCCACAATGGTGTAACCTGTCTTGAGGAGTTTGTCTCTGTGAGAGAATGGCTCCAGCCCCTATGTCTGACGCATCTACCTCCAGAGTGAAGGGAAGTTTTGGGTCAAGGTGGCATAGAATGGGAGCAGAAACAAATGCTTTCTTGAGAGAATCAAAGGCCTGAAGTGCTTCAGGGGACCAGGAGGAAGTATTTGCCCCCTTTCTTCGTGAGAGCAGTATTTGGGGCAATGGTAGAAGAGAAATTACGAATAAACTTATGGTAATAATTGGCGAAGCCCAAGAATCACTGAATCGCCTTGAATGAAGTTGGTTGTGGCCCTTCCAAAACGGCTTTGAGTTTATCGGGGTCCATGTAAAAGCCAGCGTCTGAAATGATACTGTACTGTATATCCTAGGAAGGAAGTGGATGCTTGATGAAACATGCATTTCTCCATCTTGGCGTAGAGGCGATTCTCACAGAGGCGAGACAAGACCAGCTTGGGGTGTTGGATGTGTTCAGTGAGAAATTTAGAAAAAATAAGAATATCATCAAGATAGTCAATGACAAATACATTGAGAACATCCCAAAAAATCTCGTTCACGAATTCCTGAAAAACAGGAGGAGCATTACATAATCTGAAAGGCATGACCAAATATTCGTAATGGCCGTCTCGTGTGTTAATTGCCATCGTCCACTCGTCCCCTTGACGTATATGTATCAGATTGTAAGTCCATCGAAGATCAAGTTTGGAGAAAATAGTAGAACTTTGCAAACGGTCAAAAAGTTCTGAGATAAGTTGTAGGGAGACCCGGATCTTTAAAGTAATTTTATTAAGCCCTCTGTAATCTATGTTTGGGCGGAGTGAACTATCCTTCTTCTTAACAAAAAAGAAACCAGCCCCGACTGGGGAAGAAGAATTGCCTTTTTTTAAATTCTCTTGAATGTACTCCGAATTTGCCTTGGTCTCAGGAATGGATAGCGGTTAAGATCTCAACTTGGGAAGAACAGCTACGGGCAAGTGGTCAATCGGACAATCAAAAGGGCGGTGAGGAGGAAGAATCTCAGAACGAACTTTATGAAAAACAGCAAGAAATTCAGTATACACTTCTGGAAGGGTAGGTTTGTCTGATTTAGGGATGTCTAGCCCACCAATATGTTGTAACGGAAAGACACAGGAATCGGTAAATAGGGGACCCCATTGAATGGGTTTTTTTTCAGTCCAATCTAAATGTTGATTATGTCGTTGGTGTAGAGACATAAGTTAACCAAGGTTAACACAAGAACCCCAATGACTGCACTCAAAGTATAGTAAATACCATAGTGGTAGGGTTATACAATAACCCGCTGGAGGAGTGGTCTATTCCTCCTAGAATCGACACAACAGGGTGAGTATTGAGAACAATCACCAATCACCAATACAAATACAATTTCTGTGACAAAAATCAGACGTTTCACTTACTATGCGCGTGCACAGCACAGCACACACAGCTTTTTTTTTGCATTATAGTTGATGTGTTGTATAATTTAATATTTCACTTATTGAGCACATTGAATCACAGTATATTTCAAATATATTTTTTCCTTTTTATAGGAATAATATTTTTTTATTTTTTTATTGTTACAATGGTTTAAAACATCATTCATTGGCGCTACTACATATTTCCTTTTATCTATCTATCTATCTATCTATCTATCTATCTATCTATCTATCTATCTATCTATCTATCTATCTATCTATCTATCATATATATATATAATATATATATATATATATATATATATATATATATATATATATATATATGTGTAGCCCTGTGTAATTTTGGGGTTACATGCCTCTCTCCTCCTGTGCAATAATCCCTGTTAAAAGGGCAGGTTTGCCAGGAGTAATCATGAGGTTTGTCCTCATCCCCTGTGATGTGTATTGTGTAGTGAAGGAAGTGACATCATGCTCTGTGTCCAATTACAGTAAAACAGGGGTGGCTACTGGAGCTAAATAGTATGCATCACTTCCTGAATTTAGGGTGTGTGTGAGTGTCTCATCCCACTTGAATGAGATTGTCTGACCCAACACAGTGCCAGGGCTCTGGCAAAGATTGTGGCCCTCCCTTAGGGGAGAGGTGGGCAGACTATTCCCCTTACTCTATTAGAGAGTAAGGGAAGAGCAAAGACAGCTTCTAGGGCCCTGACTAGGAGTGGTGTCCAGGGATTTCCTTGAGGTGGGCAACCTTTATGATGTGCGGCTAGAGATCGGCCGCAATGATGGGCAGTCTGCCACTAAAGATGACAATAAAGAATGTCCAATTTGAAAGAACCTTCTTGCCTGAGAGTGGAGTCATTAAGGGAGAAGCTGCATCCAGAGGTTCTCTTTCAGAGACTCCTCCCTGCTGTCATGGGGACTTGGAAGAGATGGAGGCGCTGTACCAGAAGTGAGTAGTTCTCAGCATTACCTTACGAGCCAGTCCTAATGTACTTCCCCAAATCACCGCGGAAGACTCAGGAGTCCTGTAAGCAAGCAGGTGCACCACACTATAGTACATGTAACATGGGGCAATTTACTCAAGTAAGGGGCCAATATGAGATTGGGGGGGGGGGGGGGGGAAACACTGTTACATTTTTGGAGGCACTGCTGAGATCATCAGGACAGGCTTTAGCTGGGCGAACTGTAGGAAAGGAACATGTATGCTACCAGGAAAGTGCTGCAGAATGGAAGGGAGCCTAGGGGTAGTCAGGGGTAGTATGGCTACTTGCAAAGCACACCCTAGGGCCCTGTATGGTGTAAAATAGATCTGGGGACAGGGCTATTGCTGTTCTAGTCACCTTGAGGCAGCTAGTCGTAGGATGCCTTAGGGGGGTAGCCTGGTTAACGTGGGTCAGGAACTCCAGGGAGGGTCTGCGCTAGGTGAAGCCAACAGTAGGTGATGCCCTAAGTACTGCATGGAGAAGCCCAGAGTACTTCTAGCCAGTAACCAGACTACTAACCACAGAGCACGTATACTGGACTGATATCGTGTACAGCATACACAGAAAGAGTTTAGCCTAGCATGAGATAGTGCAACACAACTGAGTAAGACACACTTGAGATACTGGCATACTTTATTGCATCAAAATGGCGACTGCCCAGCAGAGGAAGACCATGTGCGATTGCAGAAAAAAAGTAAAGATGGTGACTATAAGTGATGAGGTCCTGCGCGGTGCGGAGGCCCAAATTGGCGGTTCGCGCCAGAGATGGGCAGCGCACATGCTGTGTGGACAGCGGAGGAACCGTGTGTGGAGACGCCTATACTGAGTAGGCTGTGGAGCTGTGCGAAAGCCGTGGCGTGCCTTTATTGTCCTGCCTGAATTCCCGGGGTGCAACCCAGAAGGATAGCAGTGAGGACATTCCAATTATGTGTGAGAAGGCAGATGGAGTATCTGATTGCCAGACGGTGATCACTACTCAAGTCACAACTGCTGTTAGTCGGGATTGCAGAGTGATCCAAAATGGCGGCTCCCGCTTCCCAGGGAGACCGCGTGAGCTGTGTGCAGAAAATGATTTTGCAGAACCTGGCCGGGAGTGGCGCGAAAAAGAGAACCCCACCCTTATCGGGGAAGTGGCGCGAAAGCCGTGGCCGCGCCCTCCTGGGATGTGACAGGCTCAGAGCCGATTCTGGGTCATGACGTGAAGCTGTGGGATCCTCCTCTAATCTCCACCAGATGGAGGGGTCCCTGCATCTGCCAATGGAAGACTCAACTGACTGAGGGAGGAGCCAGATGCATGCTTCCAGTCCCTCAGTTGCGAAGAGCTGGTGAGCAAGAGAGACTGCTGTGCCATGTGTCTCCCTTACCCAGTGCAACTACTAATTGTGCCATGGCGGACTTTGACATACACCCTTACCAACTTCCAGGAGGCTTCCTGGTAGTGAAGACGGGTGATAGAGAGATTCTGCGGTGCCTATGTATGCAGTGCAGGCTATCGGGCGGAGAAGCCAGTACCATGGGGAGATGCCCTCAATGCGGCATCCATTACTTGTGGGCCGTGGAGCCGTTCGTGCCTGGGCAGGCGGAGGTGGGAGGAGATACAGCCATGCTGACGGCTGGGGCCTTGCCAAGAGTCAAGAAAGAGGAAGTTGATCCCGGAGAATGGGGATCGCTATTAATGATGGTGCTTAAGAAGGGTGGCGCTGAGGCCTGCAACCGCAGCGAGAACCTGGAACCTCGCTGTCGGTCCCCTGCGGAGGTACCCTTACCATCCTCGGCATCTGCCTCGTCGGACGATGAGAATGGAAGCCGTGCATTGGTGGTGATGCGCCTACCGGTGGGCCACTACAGTGGTGCTGAAAAGAAGGAAAAGCTACTTACCAGTGATCTCGAGGAGTTGAGTATAGAAATTCCCTGACAGCACGCGCTTGTGTGACCGGGGCAGCAGAAGAGTCCCACGGCCGTGGCGACTCCCAGCGTGTCGGAGGAAGAGGATCCCATTGCAAGCCAGCGGAGTGGTGAGATACCCTCTTAAATCCCACAGGCTCCGATGGAGGCGGCCGAAGAGAAAGGCCTGACCAAGGCCCAAGTGGAGCTGAGGTGGAGGAGGAAGTTCAGGTGGGGGACACCACCAAAGATGGCGCAAACTCACAAGAGAAGGATGACGTCACTTCCGGTAGCCACAGCGTAGCCGTCCGGAAGCATCCGTCATTGCAGCTGATCAGTACCAGTCTGTCCCAGGAAGAAATGGACAGGTATCGGCAAGCGGTGAAGGATCAGGGCAACAAGAAGAATGGTGAGCCTGCTCTGCCCAACGTTACAATGGGTCGCGGCATAGCCAAGCTATTAATTATGATACCGCAACGTAAGAACACTTCCCCACTCCCTTTGCCCAAGGCCACTGCCCCTGTCACGCCTCCCTCTGGGTCCCGCTCGAGCCAGGGGTGGTCTGGGGAGTCACGGGATAGTCGGAGGAACGGCCTGGGTCGGCCATGGACTGGGGGGGCTGTTTTACATCTTATGAGAGGTGGGGGAGGGAAGTAATACCTGCTGTGACACCCCTGAAAATGAATTCCACAAATTATACCCATATTGTAAGGGGAAGGCCAAAACGTTATGGAAATGCCACCCGTTCAAATACTACATCTGGTGTCTCTTCTGGTGGAGAGACTGAGGGGTCTGAGACTGCGTTAGCAGTAAAGAAGCAGTCCTCGGAGCATAGTACCAAGTGGTGGGCTCCGTTGTATGTGGGGTATTCTGAGTGGTTGGACCGCACCAGATTTATCTTAATGCGGGGAGATGTAGTTGATCACTGGTGGGATGTGGGTGAATACTCGGCTGTGGAAAGCCATGAGGAGTTAGTGAGGAGGTGGGATGAAATCCAGAAGGGAATTGTCATCCCAAGGGAGTCATCTATACTATATGATCTCATTGCCCCTGAAGAACCACTGTCTTGTGTCCTTCCAGGCAAAGCAGGGAATAAGAAGCTAGTGAGGATAAGCAAGGCTGAGAGGGCCATAGTAGCGAGATATAAGCAATCTCATGGATTGGAGTATCCTTATGTTCCCGAGCCTCTAATGCAGGAGAGAGAGGACAATCGGGGTACCTGGCTAAGGGAAGCAGTGGAGGACTACCTCAAGTCTAATTACTCTGAACACAGAACAGAGGCTAGGATATATTATTTGATGAGGATTTGGAGTGTTGGGCGCAACATTTACATTCATAAAATGGAGTATAGACCAGAAAATGGGCCGCCTAGATCATACAGTATTACAATAATTGATCACAACAGGCAAGAGGTAAAGAAGCCTGACCCCAGACATTACTATTGAGGTTTGAATTCTCCTAGGGGGTAATCCTAGTAGTTACCTATCTGTAGTAATATGGAAGTTCTGAATACAGTAATGCGGTTATGGTGATTAGGCATTAGGTTGAATTATGTATGGTGTGTGCCAATGTATTTTTGTATTGATGATACTGTTGTTTCCTGTATGTTTTGCAGTTGCCGTTTGAAGGAAGGCCCGCAAATTTAGGACCAAGTGGGGACCATTGGATCCACCTGAGGGAGATTGTAGCCCTGTGTAATTTTGGGGTTACATGCCTCTCTCCTCCTGTGCAATAATCCCTGTTAAAAGGGCAGGTTTGCCAGGAGTAATCATGAGGTTTGCCCCTATCCCCTGTGATGTGTATTGTGTAGTGAAGGAAGTGACATCATGCTCTGTGTCCAATTACAGTGACACAGGGGTGGTGCCTACTGGAGCTATATAGTATGCATCACTTCCTGAATTTAGGGTGTGTGTGAGTGTCTCATCCCACTTGAATGATACTGTCTGACCCAACACAGTGCCAGGGCTCTGGCAAGGATTGTGGCCCTCCCTTAGGGGAGAGGTGGGCAGCCTATTCCCCTTACTCTATTAGAGAGTAAGGGAAGAGCAAGGACAGCTTCTAGGGCCCTGACTAGGAGTGGTGTCCAGGTACTTCCTGGAGGTGGGCAACCTTTATGATGTGCGGCTAGAGATCGGCCGCAATGATGGGCAGTCTGCCACTAAAGATGACAATAAAGAATGTCCAATTTGAAAGAACCTTCTTGCCTGAGAGTGGAGTCATTCAGGGAGAAGCTGCACCCAGAGGTTCTCTTCCAGAGACTCCTCCCTGCTGTTATGGGGACCTGGAAGAGATGGAGGCGCTGTACCAGAAGTGAGTAGTTCTCAACATTACCTCACGAGCCAGTCCTGATGTTCTTCCCCAAATCACCGCGGAAGACTCTAGAGTCCTGTAAGCCAGCAGGTGCACCACACTATAGTACATGTAACATGGGGCAGTTTCCTCACGTAAGGGGCCAATATGAGATTGGAGGGGGGGGAAACACCGTTACATATATATATATAGTATGGATCATAGGTCAGTTAAAGTAAGGCACTCCTGGAATACACAATGCCAAGGTGTCACAGATGTAAAAGTTTGTATGACATAAAAGCAAAATAGATTCAGCGTAATTGGACTTCTTCAATAAGTGGAGTTTATTTACACAGTGTTCGACGTTTCAGTTCCCGTAGAGAGACAGAGCATCAACTGTGGGTGTTGCAGTTGGCAGCCTGTGTGGAACAGGAAATGCAGGAGGAGCAGGAGCTAGAATAGCAAGAGCAGCAGAGGAGCAGGCGCACGGGTAGCAGGGGCACAGGCAGAAGGAGGTGCAGCTGGCGGAAGAGTAATATTACACTTCTCAGAAGGAACCTTGGTGAGGATGATGGCCTCCTCCTATCTGCTTGATGGTCTTGAAACAAAATAACATATTATAATCAAATATCACATACAGAACATGGGTACATGCAACACATTTGGATAGATTTGGTTTGCCTAAACAGCCATTTTTTTTATTTAACATTTCTCTTTATTTAGAGAACATTTTGCAGCACATAAAAACAGAGGCCCTAATCCACATACCGATGCAAACCTTTAGATGGCCTTTACACCCATGCACATAATTGAGAGGTGATGCATGCTTAAGTTTATTAACATTTTGTGAAGCAATTACATGTAGAGTTAACTCTCCTTTTCAAAGTACTGTATGTCCTGGGCACCAAGTTACATTAAGTACTTTAAAAGAAACTATTTCTAACATGTTTGCAATGGCTAATAATATTAGAACTCTGGAATGCATTTAGACAGGAAGATGATTTGAGGGACACAGGTAAATAGCTAAAGCAGTCAAGTTCCCGATGTGGGCCAAAACGTTGATCCTTATTTATTAAATTGATTTTGTACTGAAGACTAAAGGGGTGTCGTCAATCTCTTTCTGCTACTTTTGGTTCCCTGAGATAGGAGGACTAATGCTATTGTGCACCTGTGGTAGTATATCTACATTGCCATGAGCAGTGTTCGACAAATCACCAAAAAATCTACTCGCCGAACAAAATAATCTACTCGCCACCTAGTACGTGTGCTGCTTGGGCCAATTGCATCGCCACGATGTTAAATCCACTCGCCCAGGGCGTGCAAATGTATAGGTTTGTCGAACACTGGCCATGAGTGTATACTTTCTGAACTGAAAAAAAAAGAAGAAAGGAAATTAATGTATTAAACAGCCAACACTCTTAGCAAATCATTTTATCATTGCATTTCAGAGATAGAAAGCACCATGTAAGATTGCGTCAGGAACTTTGTATTTAATAAACAAAACAGTCTTTATTTATACTCTTCTTCAGATGGATCATTGCAGTCTTCAGAAGGCACATCACTTTAACATGTCATGGTTAACCATGCTTCTTATGAGATTCTCAAGCCCTAGTTTTTCAGGGTCCCAGCAGGGGATCCCCTTCCTCACTGTGGTAGGCAAGTGGTTCAGTGACAGGGTCTTTCTCCGGTTTAAAAAGGCAACCCACATAGATCCTGTCTGTAGCTGATGAGTCCAGCAGGGAGCTAGTAATTGTAGCTAGATTCAATTAGCCAGTGTCCACCTGGCTCATCTAGTAGCTTTAAATCTGTGCTGAACAAACTGCATGGGTCTTTTGAACATACAGGGACTGTGTATTCAGAAGAGATTTCCAGGGAACCAGACCCTCTATTGTACCCTTAATCCCGCCAGAGGGTGGCCCCCCAATGGACACCAACCAAGACCCAGAGACTGACATAACGAGATCCCTGATTATAGGTACCTCTTTGGAATTTGGGGTCAGAGGTTGGCAAGAGGCCTATGCTCCGAGTCCTGCAGATAGAGACTGGGTAGTGAGTCAGCCCTTACAAAGGGATATACACTGGCGACACACTTTATTCAAGCTCGGCTAGTCCCACGAATTCGGGTATACCCGGTGTATTGAGGTTTGTGACTGTTTTCTGCCCGGGTGCATTGAGGTATTTTCCAGGCAGGGATTGAAGCATTTTATTCCCGCTGGCTGCAATACTGCACAGTATATATATATATATACTGCATTACAATTCATGAATTTATGCCATCTGGTAGACACGCGAAGCATTGCAGCCTATTAAATCCTAATCATTATCATTTAACAGATCAGCCGCCTGTCAGCCAGGCATGAACCCAGGCTGGGAAGGCAAACACAACGGGGCTTGTCAGAGGTGAGGAGCGGCGCATTCCAGGTATCTGCCAGGTACATACTGGGTATTTGCTCGAATAAAGTGTGTCGGTGCAGTACTGTTTATTTATTTGTGTGCTTCCTTAAAGATATATTGTTTGAAGCTACAGTATGAATAAAAGCCATGGTTTATATTCCCCAAACATGTCTCCCTGGTTGTACCTCTGCACTCCTCCTACATATGGTGTTTGAAGTGGGATGAGAGGTGGCCCTTAAATTTCAAAGGGGCCCTGGAGACCATCCAGAAAAATTGTTGTGCTTTTGTGTGCCTACAGTTCATGTAACATATTGTGCAATAAAACCAGGAACCACATGCAGTAGTTACCAGAATTAAAGAGCTACACATCCAGGCAGAAAAGCTACAAGCCACAATGCCACAGTCTATCTGGGGGGACTGCAACTGACAGTGAGTCACACAAGGTCCTGACTCTGTGACCAAAGTCTACCCCACCATGTGTTCAGAAAAAAAAAATCCCATGGGTTTTTAAAATGGCTGCTCAGAAAAATAAAAAAATCTATAGAGATGCCCGTGAGAGCTACGAACTCGGCAAGTGAAGTTTCCGGGCTCTTTCTCCATCTCTCAACCCCATTCCTCCATTTTCCCCCAGGTTAAAGCTCTTAACTCTGGAGTGGACCGGAGGCCGCCCTAGTGTCAGACACCGGAAGTTGTAATTGACTGCCTGGTCAGACCACTGGGGCAGACTCCGCCCTCGCACTACTCTGCCATCGCCATTGTTTTCCGCATCTCTGCTGAGCTGCCATCCCCTACCTTCTTCTGCCACCGCCATCAACCTCTTACTCTGTCCGTCATTGCCGGCCAGGGACAATTAAGCGACAAACATTTCAGGGATAATGAGGTTAAAAAAGGTTAAATCCCATATATATAAAAGATGTCTGGCAACCCTATCCATTCATATAAATGGGGCTGAACACATGCTAAAGCTTAGCACCCTTTTGTAGATCTGGGCCTGTGACCATTTCAGCTTGATACAAAAGCATCTACATACGTTTATGCCTGTGTATATTAATTAATTTGCATTGAATACTGAACATTCGTGGGGAGTAGCCTCCTATGGCACTTCAGGATAAAGAGTGGAATAGAGTCTTGTGTAGTAATTTCTTCTTACATGGAATACCTCAGAGAAGGGAACAAGAAATAAACAAAAACACCACAATAGTGTAATACCTTTGAGACAACAATTTCCGTGGTGGACAAGATACAAAAGCATTTATTGGTTAAAACAATTGTAACCTCAATTAATATAAAACATGTATATGGTTAATAAACAATTAATAAACAGTAGACTTTTCTCCTGCTAAACAAGATGATAGTTCTCCTGCTGTATAAGAAATAGGCTTCCAAGCGCTTGTGCTAAAGGAAGCTACGTTGCTCCGCCGTGTGGTAAAACTGAAATCCTACTCACCGTCCATGAGTAGGACATGTACAGTGGTTCGGGGTCTTTGCCAGGGGTAGCCGCTCGCCGTGGGGTGCAGGACGTCCGTTAGTGCGAGGAGATCTCCTGCAGTCCTCGTGGTCTGCTGCCAACAGAGTAATTTCAAACCGTCTCCTCCTGCTGACGCCACCGTCTGGTGTGCACAGCTACGGGGTCCCTGGATAGCCAAAAACCTTCCTACGCGTTTCGAAACTCCTAATGCTGGATAAATAAACTGTACCACAGGTTTTGTTTCACTGTTTGCATCACTATATATACCCTGTATAATTTTGTTTACTCTAGCGCTTTATCTGCACTTATCATTTTACCACTTTGAATACTGAACATTGTTCACATATTATTTTCTGGGTTTCCTAAATGCTAAATAAATAAAACATATGAAAAGGTATCATAGTAACTGAATAGAGAGAGGATGATCTGTAAGAAAGCTGCCTTACAAAAAATCCTCATCATGCCAAACTGTAAAACATTTGAAGCAAGTGAACTGTGATTAAACTGAAGTGAACTGTGAATAATCTGATGATTCTCGGTTTGTTAAACACTTTCAGCAGCTAGAGAGGCCAGATCTACAAAATGTTTACCCAGTGAGTCCATACATACATGTGTTTAGTGAAATGATTTGTTAAGCTAAAAATGATCAAGTCAGGGGGCAGGTGATTAGGTACCTGCCAAATAGCTTGTTACAGATGTATTTTTACCACCTGGTTCTGTCCCTGAATGAAGCTGAAAAAACACTCACAGAGACTGCACACAATCAACTAAGCCGGAGCAAATGAAGAGATAAGCAGCCTTGTGGTGGTTTGCTGATGACACATTACAATTATTTAAAAACAATAAAAATCTAACAATATATTATGGCTGTGCAGATAAATAATAACTTTCTGTACTTATCGAAGTAATTACAGTACACATGTGGACTTTCAAAGGCACCACAATCTACTGTATAGTTACCAAATAACTGGTAAGGTAAATCAATAATAATAATTAAAAAAAATGTAATTGAAGAAAATAGAGAATGTGATAAATGATTAATTTGCTAATGCCATAAATACAGCAATAGTTTAGGACAGGCCTGCACAACTTGTCAAGTGAGAAGGGCCGAACAGCTCTAAGGAATACAGATTTGGGCCGCACGGGTAAAATCATCATCATCATCATCATCATCATCATCATCATCATCATCATCATCATCATCATCATCATCATCATCATCATCATCATCATCATCATCATCATCTCTCCCCCAGCACCTCATCATCATCCTCATATCTCCAGCACCCCTCATCCTGATATATATCTCCCCAGCACCCCTCATCATCTTCATTCTTATATCTCCCTCAGCACTCCTCATCATCTTCATATATCTCCCCCTGCACCCCTCATCATCAACGTTTGTGACTCCCCATCTCTCACACCCCCATATCTCCCCCTCACCCATACACAATACTCACCCTCCACATCACACACAATACTCACCCTCCACATCACACACAATACTCACTCTCCACATCACACACAACACTCATCCTCCACATCACACACAATACTCACACTCCACATCACACACAATACTCACCCTCCACATCACACACAATACTCACACTCCACATCACACACAATACTCACCCTCCACATCACACACAATACTCACCCTCCACATCACACAAAATACTCACCCTCCACATCACACACAATGCCCCCCCACAGACCACACACATTCCACCCCCCCTGCTTCTCTGTTTTATTCTTTTTTCAGGCCTCTGATTTTTTCTTGACAGAATAAATATGAGTTATGGGGGATATTAGGAGTGGGGTATGGCCTATCTTTAACTTCTCCACTGAGTTCTAGTGCCATATTTGCTCATTCGTTTCAAGGGTTATTCCATCCATCACTATCAAATATGTGCGGGTATGATGGATGGTCATATAAATGTAAGCAGTGACATACAAAATCAGCTTAAGAGCATAGGCCAGCAGGATGCACAATATAAGGGACTGTGGATACTTGACAGCAGACCATGCTATTTGAAAACTATTGGGTTCAATATAATTTACCATTCTTTCCCCCCCCCCCACAGTGGCAGTCTTTTAGGGCAGTCATCACGACCACATGTAATCATATATTCTGTATAACAGAGCAAGAGAATAAATTAACTTGGATATGTAGCCCTTGTACCGCCACCCTAAGTGATATTTGGGGGTCTACTTCATCTCTGGCTACTACTTCAGGGTATGGTGCTGTGTACCTGGGGTAAACAGGAGGGCTGAGTGCTCCGCGATGGTGTGGGGAGAGCCAGGACAGGGGTGTAGGTTACCTTTGTTCTTCAGGGGTGCAGCGCCTTCTGTCAGCATAGATTCTCTGCAGGGGCAGGGGATGGCCCATGCTGACACCTTGTCTTCCTTCACAGCAGCAGGCAGTAATCACACTGGTTCTGATACAAATGGCTTTATTGCAGGTATATGGTAATAATTCATACAGCAAGCGCAGAGGTATCCCTTTTCTGTCTTGTCTCCCATGCTGGTCAGAGCCCTGACTCAGGCATTTGGCCCATTGCAGGCCTGTTACCCTTTCCTTCCATCTCCTGATGGGATGGAGGAAGAGGCTCCAAGCTCCACAAGTGGAGGAGAAAGATCAACCAGGAACAACACTCAAGAACAGAACAGAACTGAACTTAGGAGAATGTCAGAATTTATAACCTGAGATTGGGGGTTGAAACCCTGCCCCATAACAGAACAGATTGAATACTTATTGGTAATTACTACTTTTGGATGAACCAATCAGTATCCTTCTCTCAGGCTGACACTCTCTGGTAGTTGCTAGGCTTAACCTTGGATACCTGAAATGTATCCAAGTCTGCAATACACACACAATTAACCCCTACACTGCTTGCTCCTAACAGGACTGACACTGGAAGAGCCCAGGAAAAAGAAGTAGCGACCAGGAGGCTATGCTATATTTACAAATCTGGAGCAGGCTTTACCAGAATGTGTATGTTTTCATAGTTCAAAATCCAAGTAGATTTCTTTAGTTTGCGCTGTTTGTAAAATACTTGGGTCAGGGGATATACAGTATCAAGGGGAAATGTCAAAATGAAAAGTGTTTGCAAATGCTAACAATTGTATAAAATGCTTGCAATTTGGCAGATTTCAAACCTTCACCCAACCCCTGCTACTCACCAGGCACTAAACCAGGCACTAGTATTTAACCGCTTCATTGCCTTAGTGGTTATCCGCTAAGGTAATGAAGCTGCCTGTAAATGTATTTTTATTGCATTGGATTTAAGCAGGGGGTCTCCGACGCTAGTATTAATGTCCTACTCGCAAATCCCATCTCGTCACCCTTGGGGTGGCGAGATGAACTATACGAGGAGCTCGCTAGTTCAGAGCTCCGATGATCTCAGCAGAGCTACTAGAATAGCATGATTGCGCGTTGGAGCTGTTCTTCAGCTCATGCTCAGTGTGTTTGAGCCGGAATGCTAGCGCTCAGAGAGATGCACGTCCTAAACGCGTTTGGCAGGTCATCGGAGCTTTCTGAATAGCTACCTGGCCAAATCATTAGGGCACTGCTCAAAATCCTCGATGAGTTAGTTATCAAAGTTTATAGAATAGGCCCCATAGTCTCTGATTGAGCCACCTGTGCTGAAGCAGGGATATCCTGAAACCGTGACCTGTTGGGGGAGCTTGAGGACTAGAGTTAAGAACTCCTGGGTTAGGGTACTTAGCACAAGTTGAGAAACAACAGTGGTACCTATTTTATGCTCACAAATTGTCTGCAGTAAGAGTGGGTCAGAAAGAGTGACAGACTATAAGAACTGAAATTGTTCTACATCAGGCCTGCACAACTCCAGTCCTCGAGGGCCGCAAACAGGCCAGGTTTTCAGGATATCTCTACTTCCACACAGCTGGCTCAATTAGTGGCTCAGTCATATTGAGCCACTAATTGAGCCAGCTGTGCTGAAGTAGGGATATCATGAAAACCTGGCCTGTTTGCGGCCCTCGAGGACTGGAGTTGTGCAGGCCTGTTCTACATCAATAACTCAATTAGTATATTCACCTTATGTTTTTAAAATAAGAATTTCAGGGAGGCGCATGCGCGAGGGCAGAGAGAATGGATGCGTGATCCCATTGCTCTGAGCCCCGCTCGTAATCTAATGAAATAAATCAACCTTTATTGTAAGTTAAAAATCGGGAATTTAACTCCTAAGAATCTGCCAAACTGTCGGGATGGCGAAGCGACAAGCTAAAACCCCGAAATCAAAGGGGCTCCCACAATATTTCCCCAGCACGAGAAACAGCGCGGCTGAGGCAGTAATGGTGCCGAGTTCTAATCAGGGCTCTGATTCAGAACGGGAAGGAGAGAGGGAGGACGGAGACAACCCAGAATACCAACCAGTGCGGCTCTGCGATTTTAATCGCCTTTACACAGATCTTAAACATCTCCTTCAGGCAGAAATAAAAGAGATGGGGAGGGAGATCGGGAGTCTGGGGGAGCGCACGGGACATGTGGAGACCCAGTTAGATATAACCTCCACGGCCGCCAAACGCAACACAAAAAAAGCAGCGGAGATGCAGACCCAAATCACTGACCTAAAAGAGAAGCAAGAGGACGCCGAAAACCGCGAGCGGCGGAATAATATCAGGATTCGGGGGGGTCCCTGAAGATGCAGGGGAGTGCGAGGAATTCGTTCTGAGATGGCTGGGCGAGCTGCTGCCGGACATCCCCAAAGAGAGACTAGAAATGGACCGTTGCCACAGGGCCCTGAGAATGAGGCCTATGCAGTCTGAGCAGCCGCGCGACATCATAGCACGCCTGCATTACTATAAAACCAGGGAGGCCATCCTACACAGGTCTCGAGAAAAACCGTCGGTGGAATTCGAGGGGGTAAAACTACTTATTTTCCAAGACCTGTCCCCCCTGACCTTGTTGCGACGCAGGGCCCTTACCCCAATCACTAAAGTGCTAAGGGACCACAGCGTGCGATATAGATGGACTTTTCCATTCGGGCTGTCCGTCAGCAAAAATGGCAGAGCCCACTACATGAAGGAGATCGGAGAGGGAGAGGCTTTCCTTCACAAGCTGGGGCTTAAGGGGGCACCAGTGGCACCGGAGGAGGTGGAAGAGACCCCGGGCCCCAGCTGGGCAACGGCGGGACAATCTCCCCGATCCCCACGCACCAAAAGCTGAATTCCAGCATAGATATCGTTTATTACATCCCACGTTGTAAAGGAACCATGTTTCCCAGTTTCCAGTTAAAGTTAAAGTTGCCCGGTAAAATGTTACAGGCTTGTATTCCCGTTGTTGAAGAAGAATCCGCATCAAGATCCCCTCCGGTGGGAAAAAATCCTCGTTTGCCTATCTGTAAGAGACTATGCACTTACCTGGGAGATAACAGATGAAGGCCCAAAGATGGCGACGTACACGAGGTAGGAGAAGCATCCAGACTGGAACGCAGGAGCAGGAAACCGCCATCAGCCAGGCAGAGAGCACGCACACATCCGTCCAGGTCGAAAGACGCTCCCAAAATGGTGGCGGCCGGATGCTCGGGCGCTGAAACCGGAAGGGCGCGGGCGGCCATCTTGCAGGGGGCAAGGAGGAGATCCCGTTGTCGCAAGGCAGTGACGCGCACCACACGAGAGGCCCTGATCAGCGGGAGATTTGAATTTACTCAAGCGCTACAGCTACAGACGGAGAGGCAGCAGTGAACAGCGATGGAGGAAAAGAGACACTATCCCCACACTCTAGAAAGGGAATCGGGTGGAGAGGCCTTCGGAGGAGAGTAGTGGGGCAATAAATTAAACAACATACAGAGGGCTTACAAGGTGGTGGACAGCAACCAGGGCTGAGGAAAGATGTAGGGGGGGTTACCCATAGGACGGTGGGCCTAAGCGGGATAAGAGGAGGTAAGCTGAAGGATTAGGAAGGTAGGAGAAAGTAAGTAAGGGGAGGGCGTAAGGGAAGTGTCAGTAGCTGGAAGGAGACGGGAAGCAGAGGGAAGGAGAGGGGTAGGATGGAGGAGGGCAAGGGAAGTGGAGGAGGTGAGAGAAGAAGGCAAAAGCAGGTGTGCATATAGGAGAGAGAACGTTACGGAAGGAGGAAGGTAAGCAATAGCAAGTAGAAGCGAGATAAGCAGGTTAAGCAGGTTGAGAGGGTTAAGCAAGTTGGAAGATGAGACACTATAAGACATAGAGGGAGAGTGCACCACAGAGGGTATTCTGGGAAGAGAGTAAGGGGAGAGGCCACCCAACTGAATAGGGGATCATAGATTAGGGATTAAAGCGGCGGAAACAGATGCCTGGGTTAGCATCGAACATAGGAGTTAATAGGAATAAGATATGAAGGTTATAGTTAGTTTGTTGTTAGAGGAGCGGGGTGGGAGCTGAGGGATCTCGGCCTGCTCTGCGGTCCGCATGGGCCAGGGGCTGGGAGGGGGTAGTCCCAGCGAAGTCCTTTGGGTGGGAGGGGGATTAAGAGGCGAAGTGACATCAGAGGGAGTTCCAGGGCGGGTGCCCAGTCCCCAAAGGCATTGGACTCTGAGCCAAGTTGGCAGGGCCACAGCTCGGAGGACATTAAATGTTTACTGTTTTATGTGTGTCATCCCCCATGTTTCCCTGTTGTCTCCCCCCAACCCACAGGACCCACCATCCAAGGATCATCATGAGCGCAACAGGATGGAGACTGCCTTACTCCGGTCAAGGTTATTGGCGAAGCACACAACACTACTGCCCCATGTCGCAGGTTCAATCCAACCCCAAGATGAGTAACGATCTGATCCTTATCTCCCATAATGTCAAGGGATTTAACAACCCAATAAAGCGTAGAATTGCCTTCCGGGACTATATCCGTAGAAGGGCAGATATAGTGTTTGTCCAGGAAACACACTTCTCCAAATCTAATCACCCCAAATACCTGGACAGACACTATCGGACAGTTTTTATGTCCTCTGCGACAGTAAAGAAAAGGGGGGTGGCTATATTAGTGCACCGTAGAGTGTCCTTCCAAGTGGTTAAATCATATAAAGATTCGGACGGACGATATGTTATAGTCACAGGCACAATTAACAACAAAGAGGTCACATTAAGCTCAATATATGCCCCCTGCGAACAGGCCCCGCAATTCTTTACGTCATTCTTTGATAAACTACACAAGGTGGCAATAGGTTGTATATTCCTTGCTGGAGACATGAACCGCACCCTAGACCCAGACTTGGACAGATGCACGGGGACTAACTTACCACAGAAACATGACGTACTAACCATACTTCAAGGGCTGCACGATTGTCAATTACTTGACATTTGGAGGGAAAATCACCCCACGGAGAGAGCATACACTTTTTACTCACACCCCCACAACAGATACAGTAGGATAGATTACTTCCTGGTCTCTAATAAAGCGGTTTCCATGGTCTCCCACACTGGGATCCATAATATTTCATGGTCGGACCACGCACCAATTGAGCTGCGGTGTGCTTTGCAGCTGCTGGACAGACCAGGGGCGAACTGGAAATTAAATGAGCTGCTATTAAAAAACCCAATATCGGAGCGGGCGATAGGAGATAAAATCAAGGAATATTTTGATATCAATACGGGGAGTGTATCTTCCCACTCTACACTCTGGGAGGCCCATAAGGCGACCATGAGGGGACTTCTAATGAATTTAGCAACCAAACGAGCTAAGGAGTCCCAGATAAAAGATCTGCGAGGGAGACTAACACACCTCTCCGCATGTCATAGTCTCAATAAACAGAGCGCTACCCTAAAGGAACTCTCTGACACCAAAACTAAACTCAATTTGTTGCTAAACTCCAGAGCCGAGAGGGAGTTGGCCTGGTCCAAGCGTAAGTTTTACGACAAAGCCAACAAGCCAGATACCTTACTTGCCAATAAATTGCATAACAAACTCCCTAATTATAGTATTTCCTCTATCCGCACCAAGGGGGGGGACCTTACCTCCGATCCTAGAAGAATTGTCGAGGAATTCAAAAAATTCTATGAAGTTCTCTATGATGGAGATAAGGTCAGCCACACACAGAAAATAGAGGTAAAAACCCAGAAGTTCCTAAAAGAGGCGCGCCTTCCCAAATTGAGCAGGGCAGAAAAGGAGGCATTACAGGGCGACTTTACGTTCGAAGAACTATCAGAGGTTATAAAGGCCCTTAAACCAGCTAAAGCTCCGGGACCAGATGGATTTTCAAATCTATATTACAAAAAATTCCTTAAAATACTAGCGCCACAACTTTTAAAATTATTTAACGGGATCTTAGCGGGGGGCTCCTTTCCATCCCAGATGCTCCAGGCCTCTATCTCCCTGATCCACAAGCCAGGCAAAGACCCAGTAGACTGTAAGAGCTACCGGCCCATATCCCTGATCAATTCCGATGTGAAAATATTTTCTAAACTGCTAGCTAACAGGGTGGGTATTGTCCTGCCTGGGCTAATCCACCCGGATCAGGTGGGATTTATTGGAGGAAGGCAGGCGGTAGACAACACAAGACGGATCATAGATTTGATCGATCTGGCCAATAAAAAGAATATCCCGTCTATGCTGTTGAGTCTGGATGCTGAGAAGGCCTTCGATAGGATCGATTGGTCCTATCTGAGGGCAGTACTAGGAGCATTTGGGTTCGAGGGACGCCTCCTAGAAGCCATCTTAGCCCTGTATAAAGGCCCCACAGCTAGGGTGCGCCACCAGGGCTTCCCATCGGAGCAATTTAACATCTCTAGCGGGACGCGACAGGGGTGCCCCCTGTCCCCTCTGCTGTTTGCATTATGTATAGAACCCCTGGCGGCTCATATTCGCCTAAGCCCAGATATAACAGGGATAGACGTAGGGGACCAATCCCATAAAGTGGCTTTGTATGCTGATGACGTTATACTGACAATGTCAAGGCCGCTCACTTCCCTGCCCAATGTCTTTGAGATTCTGGGAGCATTCAGCCTCATCTCCGGGTTCAAAATTAACCAGACAAAGTCTGAAGCCCTAAATATTAATCTCCCGCGCCCAAAGGAGAAATTAATCGAACTAAATTTTAATTTTAAATGGCAAGCCTCCTCATTCAAATACTTACGTATCCAAATTACCAAGACATATGACTCATTATACAAAGCAAATTATCCCAAATTATTCCAAGCTCTAAGAGAGGACCTGAGGGTGTGGGCGGGATTTGGAATTTCTTGGTTTGGACGGATTCATAGCATCAAGATGAATCTCCTACCAAGGGTGCTTTACCTGTTCCAGGCCCTGCCAATACCATTGGTGCGGGCAGATATCCTCGCCTTACAGTCAAAGATCATGAAATTCATTTGGCACAAGAAGAGTCCAAGAATTGCTAAGAGTATACTAACTAGACCCACGATTAGAGGAGGACTAGCGGTACCTTGCTTGATGGCATATTACAAAGCAGCAAGATTAGGTCAGATTGTCCAGTGGCACCTTGACCCGTCCTTGCGGAGATGGGTGGCACTGGAGACAACCTGCTGTGCTCCAATTGAGTTGTATAATTTAATTTGGCTGCCAAAACGTTGCGACAACACGGTGGGGATGCTGTTACGGACCATGGTGAACTCTCTGGCGGTGTGGAGGAGTTCCAAATTTAAACATAGATTAACGACAAAACACTCCTTAATGACCCCGCTATTCGATAACCCAGATTTCGCCCCGGGGATGGCCGGAGAGCGGCACTTCAAAATTTGGATACAGTCAGGATATAAGCGGTTAATAAATCTGGAGGGGCCTCAATATATTAAAACATTTGAACACGTCAAATCAGAAAAAGGCCTTCCAAACACTGAATTATTCCGCTACCTCCAGATAAGAGCATTCTATAATGAATTTCCAATTAGACCAGCCAGGACCAATTTCGAGCAGCTGTGTTCTAGAGCCACGGACACACGGGGACTTACCTCTAGATTATACCGGGAAGTGATCTGCCCATGTGGACAGGACACCGACAAACTGAACTACATGACTAAATGGGAGACAGACCTAGGGGAGACTTTAGAGGACAAAGACTGGGAGTGGATCTTACAGGCGGCGGCCAAAAGCTCCATATGCTCAACGTTAAAAGAGAACGCATATAAGGTCATAATGCGCTGGTATCACACCCCACTACGTTTATCCAAATTCGACGGCGGTTATTCCCCGCTCTGCCCAAAACAGTGCAGGGAAACAGCAGACCTAGTCCACATGCTGTGGTCCTGCCCGAAGGTAATCCCGATTTGGGAGAGCATTAGAGAATGGGCACAAAGTATCCTCGATTTAGAGGTCCCCCTGGACCCGTGGCTGTTCTTACTGGGCAGGCGGGCCAAGGGGTTGCCGAAAACGGCACACAAATTAGTGGCACTTATGGCCACAGCCACTCGGTGCGAGATCGCAGCATTGTGGATACAGCAAGATCTACCAGTCATCCCTAAAATCCGAAACAGATTGTGGCAAGTTTGCCAGATGGAACAGTTGACTAGCTGGGTCAATGACTCTGGCCGAAATTTCTTAAAAGTATGGGAGCCATGGCTTAGCCAATCCGACATCCCCGGGGTAGATGCCAGCACAATTTTGCAATAATAAACACAAGTGCGTTCTCTGGTGATGGAGCGGAACATACTACAACATAGGCATGTGACAGGTAGGATCCCCCCCGACTATTAAAACTAATAAAACTAGAACCAAGAGGAGGAGTCGTCAGGTGTCACAAAGAAGGGCGTAATACGGACCGACAGCAGATCTTCCACTACCGAAGAACATGGTGGCAGTCCATTCCCTCTCCCCCTCCCCCCCCCTCCTTTCCCCTCCTAATTGTTTTTTCCCTCTGTTGTCTAGTCTTCGGTCCGGTGAGTCAGGTTTGTCTAGTCTTGTGAGTGTATGTTGTTAGTCCCTTGTTGCTTATGAGTGATTTTACCCTTGATAGTGAGAGTGAAAAGGGTAAACCTCGGGGGGTTTCAAATTGTTTTACCATGGGATGTGGCATAATGTGCCTGTTGTGAAACCCAATAAAAATCTTGAAGTTAAAAAAAAAAAAATAAGAATTTCAGGGGTTTCAACTAATTTTCTTTGAAGCTTAAATACATAATGGGATGGATGGAGGGGTAAGAACCCAGAGGCAAAACAAATGCATTTTGAGGGCCCAGTTTAAAAATGTTGGAAATCACTGGGTTAAATCTTTGCGATTGGTTCTATTTTAAGACAATCTGAAATATTACTTTTTTTAAGTTTTATTTTACAGTGGAGAAGAGTGGGAAGTCGGGTTACTATTCATCCTTTTTCCACCCAAAAATAATACAGCTCAACCCCCTTATAACGCTGTGCTTGGGGTCCAAAGAATCACATCGCGCTATAAGCGGATCGTGTTAGAAATAATGTACAATTGTATGCATTGTACAATTAAGTATTTAAGATACCAATTATCGTGTTGTAAAGTATTCATAAATACGAAAATTGGGAGCCACGCCTGCATCGCGTTATAAGCGGATTCGCGCTGTAACGGGTCGCGTTATAAAAGGGTTGAGCTGTAATAATCAGATTTATACACATTCCAACATATTAATTAATATACTGTACGTTAAAAGAAGCAAAAAAACCTAAGGAACTTCCGAGTCTCAATTTAGAATGTTTACAAATACTTCACAGATAGATTTAAAATGCTTTTTTGTTATGGGAATACTATAGAATACTTGCAGTGTGTATGCGTGTAGTGCAGCAACCACCTCAATTTAAGCTGTCAATCATATCATCACTTCAGATTCCCGTTGGTTTTCCCTGTGACTTTTTTTTTTTTTTTAAGCCTTATGCATTTTTAAGCATTGATTTTTTGCAAGCAGCGTACATTATTTACAATGTAGAAATGGAAAAGGATGAGATGACCTTCCTGGGTATTAGTAAATTCCTACAGGCAATGCCCTACTTGGAGGATTAATAACATTGCCAAATGTGTGTTTCTTAAACGTTAAGTAAGGCAGTAAGAAATCCATTAGCAGAGCTCAAGGTTTGGTACACTTAAAAAAAATATCCAGGCACGCGTTACAACACTCATAAACTTATGACATGTATTATAGGAGAAATAATTATACTTATGCTAACAATGATGTTGAGCAAAATTAACACGATAGGGTAAATGTCGCAAAGTCACCCGGCTGCAAAGCTACGGTAAAAGTGGTGCAACAAAACAGTCAGAATTATCAATGCATAAGATAAGGGAGAGAAACAAATCGGGCCGGTCAGAAAGCAGCATGCAGAAAGGGTAGAACACAGGGGCACAGCACAAAATCCATCCATGAAGAGAAAATAAGTTCAGGGCAACTTCATATAAAAAGTTAAAGGTAATTTAATGAGTGTACAAAAATGAGGAGAGAGCTAACGCACCAACGCGTTTCATCCCAAAAGGACTTTATCAAGGTGTAATTAGACATACCCTTTTGCACTTTTTATACCTGTACAATTCGTGCCAAACCGGCCAGTGTAGCATCATACCTGTGCGTCTAGGGTCCGTCGTGCCGCCGTACATCAGCCAGAGACAGCCTGACTGATCTGGCGCTCGGGATGACGTCATCTGTCTCTGGCTGAGGCAGGCTCCGGCACAGACGCAGATTCTGAACATGAGATATGCGCACAACTATCAACTAAAAAAGACGTTGAGGACCTATACGCAAACTTACAGACCCTGCTCCACCAATAACTGCAAAGTGCACTTAAAGATATCAGAGGTCAGTTCCATAGGAGAGCACACACACACACACACGCTGAAACATAAAGTAGACGAAGTCATTAATAATCAGCTGACTATGGACACAGAGATCCTGGCCCTAAGATCCACAATGGCTGACCTGGAGGAAAAACAGGAGGATCAAGAAAACAGAGCCCGAAGAAATAACCTCAGGTTCAAAAACATACCGGAGACGGTCACGGATCTAGAAAGAGCAATGACTGAATGGTTACAGACCCTATTACCGGAGATGCCCCCATCAGCACTGACCCTTGATAGACCCAGACCACAAGCCGAAGATAGAGCAAGAGATGTAGTGGTGCGGTGTCATTATTTTAAATCTAAAGAAGCGATCCTAGCCCTGGCATGGAAGGAAGAAGGACTTAATTGGGGAGACGTGTTGATAGACTTGTTCTTACCTGGCACCATCAACACCGATGAAAAGGATGGCCCTGAAACATATTACAAACATTTTGAGAGACGAAATACGCTATAAGTGGTGATCCCATTCTGTTTTATGGCCACCAGAAATGGAACGCAAGCTCACGTGAGGGATCCAGAAGAGGGAGCGACTTCCTAGAAAGGCCGGGGTTGAAACTACCAGAGACCACCACTCGCCAGACCCATGTGGAAAGAAGTAGGCAGGCGAACCACGCCATATAGAGGAAGACCAAGACAGACCCAGAATTCCTAAGTCTGTGCAAAACCTGCTGTGGCAGACAAAAAGAATATCCGATGTAAATAACTATGCTACAAAAACAAAGAGACTGTGGTGATTATCAGCTCAACAAACCCAGATAAGGATAAACAATGTTATACTTCTAAATACCCATAGGCTAGCGGGTAACCTGAAGGTTAAAATTCCCAGTATAATTAAGAGCAGTTTTAGAGTACATACAAGCGGATGAAAAATTAATCTATATAAAAAATTAGCTCACATCATTATACCTCATCTAGTAAAGATATTTAATAAAGTTATAGAGGGAGAGAAGTTTCCACAAACAATGCTTGAATCAAAAATAATTGTACTATTCTACCCAATGGGCTGTCAGTAAACCCTGGTATTTACATGTTTACCAGTAGTTATCATGGGGTTTTCCCCTTCACCCGTGGTACTGCACTTGAGTGACTTGGTTAGCCGCTAAGGTAATGAAGTGGGTGTAAATGCTTTTTTCCCGCCTCGGATGCATGCCGGGGGGCTCCGGTGCTGGTATTAATGTGTATCAGCTTCAGAGACCCCCAGCATCAATCCTATGCAGGAAAAAGGCCAACATTTTTCAAAGTCCAGACTTACTGTATCGCCGCTCATCAACGCATTTCCCCACCAATCTACCAAAATTTTGTGGCGTATTGAATTGGGGATAAGATCGCCATTTTAGGATGGCGATAGGCGATTCGCGGCTACTAGAATTGCGCGTGTTTATGATCATTCTCAAAATTTTCGATAAGTGGCTTTTGATTTTGGTCATAAGATTTTTCGGCGATACAGGCCGTTATTGCCCACTTATCGAGGCTTATTGAATATGAGTAGCCATTTTGGCCGATAAGTGGTCGATGTGCCTTATCGACGCTTACTGAATGAGGCCCATATTCTCTCTTCAGACTGGAAGGACTGGTCTTACAGGAATACGATGTTGACCTATGATAATAATATTGCCGATGATAGTAATATTGTTGATTATGTAGATGTATGCAGTGTAAATAGTGGATTAAGTCATTATGCTATGTCTGTCACATCTGACATTTCTATTTCCACCGACACTACCTCACAGACTCGGTTTGCTGTAACAAAGTCTGCTAGTTCCCATCCGTGGTGGCATTATGTGTTTCAGGGATATGTACCATTTATGGACCGCACAAGGTTCTTACTCGAAACCGAGACCATAGTGCATGATTGGTGGGCGGAAGAAGTGTTTAGTCCTGACGAGGCTGCCCGAGAGATGAGGAGAATAGAAGCAGACATTATAGCAGGTCATATAGAGCCTACGGGTAATGTTGCTGCAAATTATGTACCTCCGGTTCAAGAACCATTGTACTGGGTATTGCCAGGTAAAGCTGAAAGTCGCTGGCTAGCTAAGATTAGCCGTGCTGAGCGGCATATTTTACAGAAGTACCAGAGCTCTATGAGTATCCGTATGTCCCTGAGCCTTTGATGCTGGAAATTGACGCCAACTGGGAACAATGGTGTCACGCCTGTATGCCCGCAGACCTGGCTAGACCCCAGTACTGAGGTGGGAACGGTATGATACCACACACCCACAGCAGTGGGAGCAAGCCCGGAGTGTGGTATAGCGTTGCTGGGCCTGTAGAAAGAGCTGTTAGCATATACTTGCAATGCTGGGGATTGTCCGAGAGAATAGTCGTGTCCGTGTGCCAGATTCATGAGTCCAGAGGTTAACGTAGTAGAAGGTATAGCAGTGTTCACATGGATACCAGAGAGCAGAGTAGTCAGGGACGAGCAAGGGTCAAAACCAGGGAGATCCAAGATAACACAGGAGCAGGATACAGGGAGTACACGGAGAGAGCAAAGCATAGGTCAGGTACACAGGGATACAGGAACTATGCAGAGCGGGGAAGAAGTGGACAGACAGGGATTATAAAGTTACCAATGGGAGAGAGGGGAGGAGTAGAGAGAGAAGTGGGAGATGACAAGGAATGGACAGGAAGAGAAGAGGAGGAGACAGAAGGGGCGGGCCGGGGAAAGGCCTGAAGGGATTGGGAGGTGGAGACCTGGGAAACAGGATAAGAGGAACCTGTGCGTGAGCCCTCTGTAATGTGGGAGTGTGCGTGCACTGGTTGCGACACAGCGCGGGATCGCATGGAACAAGGGAAGACGGCAGGGGGCGGACAGAGCTCAGCGAAGGGGAACATGCGCGTGACCTGAGACTGCACGATGGCGTACAGCGGCATAGCGGAGGAGACAGGACCGTAACCCTTCCAATGTACCAAAAACTGAAGTCCCCTTTTGGACAAACGTGAGTCGATGAGAGACTGTATTTCATACTCCTGTTGGCCCAGGGTGGACACTGGCTTGGGCCTTCGAGAGGGTAACGGAAAATGAGGACTGGACACAAATTCCTTAAGGAGGGAAACATGGAACACTGACGGAATTTTCATAGAGGGAGGAAGCTCAAGACGATAGGCTACTGGATTAACCTTCTCCAAGATTTTAAATGGTCCCAAGAATCTAGGGGACAGTTTGGATGAAGGAGTCTTGAGCCTAATATTTTTGGACGACAGCCAGACCAGATCACCTGGTTTGAAAGAAGGACCCTTTTGGTGGTGACGATCAGCCTTGGTTTTCTGTTTGGCAACCGTAGACTGTAAGGATTTGAGAATCTTTTTCCAGGATTCTTGTAGATTCGTGATATGGGAGTCGGCTGCAGGAATACCTGAAGGAGAGGGGGAGAGAGGAAGATACTGGGGTGAAAGCCACAGTTGATAAAGAAAGGAGACTCCTGAGTAGACTCGTTCCTCAAAGAATTAATGGCAAATTCGGCCCATGGTAGGACCACCCAGTTATCCTGTGTCAGAAATGAAGCATCTCAGATACTGTTCAAGAGTTTGGTTCATCCTTTCCGTTTGACCGTTGGTTTGTGGATGATATCCTGATGAGAACAAGAGGGATATACCCAATCTTTGAGAGAAGGCACGCCAGAATTTTGAAATGAACTGAGACCCACGGTCCGAGATGATAGAAGTGGGAACGCCGTGCAACCTGAAGATCTCTTTGGAGAAGACGTCTGCCAGGGTGGCAGAGTTGGGAAGACCCTTGAGGGGAATAAAGTGAGCCTGCTTTGAAAATCTATCAACCACGACTAAAATAGTGTTCATCCCCTTGGAAATAGGTAGTTCAACAATAAAGTTCATCGAAATGTGTTCCAGGGTTGTTCAGGGATGGGAAGTGGTAGAAGCAGTCCAGAAGGTTTATGATGGAGGGTTTTGCTATGGGCACATACAGGACAGGCGGAAGTAAATTCGAGGATGTCTTGATTCATCTTAGGACACCAAAAAGTCAGTTTAATGAGATCAGCGGTTCTCTTGAAGCCTGGATGACCAACTGCTCTAGAGGAGTGACCCCAAAAAAGGACTTTATGGCGGAAACGTGGAGCTGCATAGAGACATCCTTCTGGTACCCTGAACCTGCTGGGAATATGTGCTTGTGCTTTGTGAATCTCATCTAATACATCAAAGTTATTGGCAGCGATTATGCACTTGGCCGGCAGAATAGGTTCTGAGATTTCCTTAGCTTTGGTCTCAGAGGCAAACTGACGGGAGAGAGCGTCCGCTTTAACATTTTTGGTCCCTGGAATGTAGGATATAGTGTAGTTGAAGCGGGAAAAGAAAAGTGACCAGCGAGCCTGACGGGAGCCCAGGCGGCGAGCCCCCTCAATATACAACAAGTTTTTATGGTGAGTAAGAATAGCGATTGGTTCCTTGGAACCCTCTAAAAGATGTCTCCACTCCTGGAGCGCCATTTTAATGGCCAAAAGTTCACGATTACCGACATCATAATTTTTCTCTGCTGCTGAAAATTTCCGTGAAAAAAAACCACAAGGATGGAGTTTCTCTTGAGGGGAAATCCTCTGTGAAAGTACTGCACCGGCTCCTACATCTGAGGCGTCTACCTCTAAAGTAAAGCCAAGAAAACGTTGCACAGCCTTGAGCGAATTAGGGAGTGGCCAGTCGAGAACCGCCTTCAGTTTCTCTGGGTCCATGGAAAAACCTTGGCTGGAGATAATATAGCCTAAGAAGGACGTGGAGGCCTGGTGGAACAAACATTTCTCCATCTTGGCGTAAAGACGGTTAGAACGAAGCTTGGAGAGTACAAGTTTGGTAAGTTGAATGTGTTCCTCTAAATTTTTAGAAAAAATCAGAATGTCGTCTAGATAGACAATGACAAAAGTTCCCAATACATCATGGAAGATGTCGTTCATAAATTCCTGAAACACGGCTGGGGCGTTGCACAGCCCAAACGGCATAACAAGATATTCATAGTGACCCGAACGGGTGCTAAATGCTGTTTTCCACTCGTCTCCTTCTTTTATACGAATGAGGTTATAGGCACCCCTTAAGTCAAGTTAGAGGCTCCTTGGAGACGGTCGAAAAGTTCAGAAATGAGCGGAAGCGGATACCTTTTTTTCACCGTGATCTTATTGAGGCCGCGGAAGTCGATGCATGGCCTCAATGATCCATTCTTTTTTTTACAAAAAAAAACCCAGCCCCGGCAGGAGAGGTGGAGTTGCGGATGAATCTTTTTTCCAGATTTTCCTGACTATAAGCAGTCATGGCTTCGGTCTCCGGGATGGAGAGTGGGTAGGACTTAGACTTTGGCAGAACAGTCCCTGGGATGAGGTCGACCGGGCAATCGTACGGGCGATGAGGAGGGAGGACCTCTGCTTGTACCTTGTTTGAATACATCCAAGTATTCGTGGTACACGACAAGGCAGAGACAAACGATCGGCGGGTACCGAGTTGAGTCCAGCAAGCTCAACCACGAGAGGATCCGTTGCCGTGGTATCTGCGGGCGAAGGCCACTGGATAGGCAGAGTACCGGACCAATCAATGTGCGGATTGTGAAGTTGAAGCCAAGGCAATCCTAATATAATCTGTACGGAGGGAGATTGGAAAACGTCAAAGACAATTACCTCCTTGTGACCATCAGCCAGGGTCAAGGTAAGGGGAATAGACTCCCAAATGATGAAAGCCGGTTGAAGTGGTCGTCCTTCGATGGCTTCAAGGCCAACTGGGCTCTTCCTTCTGACCGTGAGGATTTGATTCTCCAATGTGAACTGTTGGTCCAGAAAATTACTGCCCGATCCGAAATCGATGAATGCTTCAACTTTTACGGCAAGGTTGGGACCCTCCAGCGTGGCTGATAGTACAAACCTCTTAGTAAGAGTGTTGGGAGGAGAGGGGTTAGGAGAGACAGTACCCATTAGAAGCCCCTCTACCTTTACTGGGTGTGCCCGTTTTCCCAGCTTCAAGGGACAAATCTGGGGGCGATGTTCCGTGGGAGCACTGTAGAAACACAGCCTGTTCTGGCGCCGGCGCGTTCTCTCAATTGCCTGGAGTTGTTGGCTGCCAACCTGCATAGGTTCTGATGCCTCCAGGGCCAGGGGAGGCGTAGCGGTTGACCTGTGAGAAAGAACAGGGGAAGAAGAACGGGAACATTGTCTCTCATGTCGTTGTTCCTGCGTACGCTGGTCCATGCGTACGCTTAGGTTGATGAGTTCCTCCAGGGACGCAGGTTGGACGTGAGTAGCCAGATCGTCCTTAAGCGTATTGGAGAGTCTGTGCCAGTATGCAGCAGTGAGGGCTTCCTCATTCCATTGTACTTCGGCGGCCAGAGTACGGAACCCGATAGCGTATTTGGCGGCAGATTTGCGACCCTGAGAAATATGAAAAAGAGCAAATGCGGCTGTCTCGCGCCATGCAGGGGTATCAAACACAAGTTGGAATTCACGTCTGAATAGAGTATAATCCTGCGTTATTTAACATCTACGCTCCCAAAGGGGAGAGGCCCAGGCAAGAGCGTCTCCGGTAAGCAGGGCGTAAATATAAGCGATTTTGGCACGGCCAGTAGGAAACAGAGAGGGAGACATTTCGAACTGCACCTCACATTGGTTTAGGAAACCGCGGCAGTTGAGGGGGTTCCCATCATAGCGATTCGGAGAGGGAATTCGTGGGACAGGGCTGGCGTGGGTAGCTACAAGTGGCGTAGACGCCATGCGAGTCTCCGGAAGAGAAACATTAGTTAATTGCTGGGAGAGAGTGGACAGCTGATCACTGACGAGTTGAAAGGCCTCTAGGGGAACAGTTATCTCAAATATTGTACCCACCTCGGGGGGGTCTGCATTTGTTGGGCTCTGCATAATGTCACGCCTGTATGCCCGCAGACCTTGCTAGACTCCAGTACCGAGGTGGGAACGGTATGATACCACACACCCACAGCAGTGGGAGCAAGCCTGGAGTGTGGTATAGCGTTGCTGGGCCTGTAGAAAGAGTTGTTAGAGTATACTTGCAATGCTTGGAATTGTCTGAAAGAATAGTCGTGTCCGTGTGCCAGATTCAAGAGTCCAGAGGTTAACGTAGTAGAAGGCGTAGCAGTGTTCACAGGGATACCAGAGAGCAGAGTAGTCCAGGACGAGCAAGGGTCAAAACCAGGAAGATCCAAGATAACACAGGAGCAGGATACAGGGAGTACACAGAGAGAGCAAAGCATAGGTCAGGTACACACAGGGAAATAGGAACTATGCAGAGCAGGGAAGAAGTGGACAGACAGGGATTATAAAGGAGGAGTTACCAATGGGAGAGAGGGGAGGAGTAGAAAGAGAAGTGGGAGATGACAAGGATTGGACAGGAAGAGAAGAGGAGGAGACAGAAGGGGCGGGCCGGGGAAAGGCCTGAAGGGATTGGGAGATGGAGACCTGGGAAACAGGATAAGAGGAACCTGTGCGTGCGCCCTCTGTAAGGTCGGAGTGTGCGTGCACTGGTTGCGACACAGCGAGGGATCGCATGGAGCAAGGGAAGACCGCAGGGGCAGACGGAGCTCAATGAAGGGGAACATGCGCGCAACCTGAGACTGCACGATGGCGTACAGCGGCATAGCGGAGGAGACAGGTGAGTCAGGGAGAGCCGTGGCAGAGCATGTGCGCGTGCCCTCCGAGGATTGGGGGAGTGCACGCACCAGACGTGTCACCAGGCGCGCGGAGTGCCGCACCGCGGGCACCACTCCAGGAGGAGGCAACGGATCGTGTGGCACAACAGGGGCTGGTAACGCTGTGACCGCGGGAGAGAGGGAGCGGGGAGGATCGAAGCAGGGGCTCAGGGAACGCATGGGTCTACGGGTCCTGCGGGGAACGCGCTGCGGCAGGGGAAGAGAGGTAGAAGGTAAGGGAGCAGAGTGGGAAGGAGTAACAGGAGATGGGAGAGAGGGACAAGGAATCTCCTGAGTCGTCACAAATGGTTAGTGGAAGCTGTAAAAGCTTACTGTCGCGGCCAAGTTTATTCTTACCTTTGCCCGGTCTCGGCCGCGACAGATACCGAGCGAGCGCCGAGGTGTCCCGGGCGCGCCCCGGAGCCTCGAAGGATCGGTCCTCCGATCGGGGCTTCCCCCTCCCCTCTCCGGGTCCGCCGGGTCCCCCGGAGCCCCCCACCGCCATCCCCCACATTACAGCAACCCAGGGCTCCCTCGGGGAGCCCTGGGCTTGCGCGCCATGCGCGCAGGCTCCCAATGAAGCGTGACCGCGCATCGATGACGCGTGGCACACCGAGGGAAACAAACAACGAATCCGGAACACCACGCGGCTTGCGGCTCCAGCCAACGCAGGATTAAGTGTGTCGCCACTGTACATACAAGAGCAGAACTGAAGTACCTTTCACAACATACATGAAAGGATAGCGTATCTAGTGCAAGTTTGGAAGGTAGGGCGATCAGTATATATGGATAGGGAGGAGTACATCTCAGAAAGAAATCCTAAGAGGGTGTTCTCCATCACAGTCACTGATGAGTCAGGTGTGATAGTGTGAAAGTTAAAATCAAGGACAGAACATAGAACACAGACAGAGCCCAATGCAACTTCCAATGACACAGATACACAGTAAAGTACATATATATATATATATATATATATATATATATATATATATATATATACAGAGAGAGAGAGAGAGAGAGAGAGAGAGAGAGAGAGAGAGAGAGAAAAAGCGCCCGATCCATGTGTAAAATCCAATAACAAAATTTTAATAAAAGATATCAAGACAAATGCACACTCACAGTTTGTCAATGCAATAAAAGCATTGTATGGGTAAACCCATGCGCCAACGTGTATCTGCTCGCCGACCGCTTGCTTCAATACGTCAGACCTCACTGCTGCCGGTGTATCACGATCAGATGTCCCTCCGGCAATTCAGATGAGCAGTCTGTAGTTCCTGGCAAGTTGTGTTGAATGCTGCGTACGGCTCAGGGAATGTCCTCCCTTTCCTGGCAGAAGACGCACGAGCTAGTCCACCACCATAGCTCCGCAAAACCACGTGCCCTGTTTCTTCCTTGCATCATAATTTACAGTCATATGTATATCTAAACTAAAAATATATAGTCATTTAGTTTGATTCTTTGGCCAAAGTATCTTAAGCCTGCACACTAAACGCCAAGGTAGAGCAAATCTGTGCAGGTCCTAACACTAATCAAATTCTTAATAACCTGTATAATACCAGGAAGAAAACTTTATAATAAAGCTGTTGTGATTAGCTGCATAGTTCTTAGTTTGAGTGAAGCTCTTATTTACCTGTATAATACCAGGAAAAGCACTCTGAATTAGATTTGTCGCAACCAAACTGCATGCATGAACCTGCGTGTGTGGAAAATGAATGTTCCTTATCCATTTTGAAGCATAGTGGGAGAAGGAGTGGCTCAGTGAGTAAAGACACTAACTGACACTGAGCCTGGTTCAATTCCCGGTGTCGGCTCCTTGTGACCTTGGGCAAGTCACTTTATCTCACCAATAACATAGGGACAAATGTCTCTGTAAAGCGCTGCGTACAATTAGCAGCGCTATACAAGAACATGCTATTATTATTATTATTATAGCGGGATGGGGGTGAGCCTGGAACCTGGGAAGGAGGAGCCACCCTCTCTTAATCAGCTGTGACCAGCTGGACAAGATTGCAAAACAGAGAAAACCAGTAAGCTCCTAATTTATATAACCACAATATATATATTTGCATATGAGTGTCAAAACGGAGTGCTACTGGGCATGGCAATATATAGGTAAAATCAAGGACAGAACATAGAACACAGACAGTTCCTCCATTTTGGAGGAACCTATGTTAATATTACAACCATTTTGTATGTGTTATGCAAATACCAGATATGTGCTGTTTTTCACAGAGAACTGTATTCATTGAAATGTATATCATGCATACTGATGTGATGAGATGTTATATTGTTTTGTTCAGGTTTCATTTGACAATGGTACACGAAAATTTAGGACCCATGCGGGGTCGTTGGGAATCCACCAGAGGGAGAGTATAGCAGTGTACCCCCTGGCTACTATTCTACCCAATGGGCTGGCAGTAAACCCTGGTATTTACAGGTTTGCCAGTAGTTATCATGGGGTTTTCCCTTCACCCTTGGTACTGCACTTGAGTGACAGCAGGGGGTGGTACATCCTGTTGTAGCTGGGATAACGGGATGCCCGCCTTTTGGCTGTACTTAAGGGTAAGACCGCCCTAAAGTTGCGGTTGTTGTTCTTTCCCTCTGAGGAAGGCAGGTCACACAATTGGCAGCCTGAGATATGGGCCTACCCATGTGCTCTTCCCTCCGGGGAGAGTGAGTGTGGACCATACGTCTGCCTCTGCTAGGGAGTCTGTTCCTGTGTCGGCACTACCATCGGCGGACGACTCAGCCCTCCTGTTGCGAGCAGGTATATGCACCATACACCCTGTAATGGCCCCTATTTGTGATTGGGTGGGTGAAAAATTGTTGCATAATATTAATACATAAAGAGGGCAAAGACCCCACACAATGCAAAAGTTATAGACCGATATCCCTAATTAATAATGACCTCAAATTTGTTTCCAAAATACAAGCCACTAGATTGAATAAGTATCTCACGCAACTGATAGATGCAGATCAGTCAGGGATTATACGCGGTCGGCAGGCAGTGGACAACACAAGAAAAACAATCAACTTGATCCAAATAGCTAAGCAGAATAATATGCCTTCAATGTTACTATCTCTGGATGCAGAGAAAGCTTTCGCATCGATTGGGGATATATGTTTGAGACACTTAGGGGCCTATGTACTAAGCGTTCATAAGCCACTTATCGAGCACTTATCGCCCAAAATGCCTACTCCGATTCTGTAAGCGGCGATAAGTGGGCGATAAAAGATAAAAGAGTCGCCCCAAAAAAATTTGTTACAAAATAAATCACTGAGTGAGCGGCGAGAAGCCACTTTTTGCAGCTTTTTGGCAGGCTCATAAACTCGCGCAATTCTAGTAGCAGCGATTAGGTTATCGACACCTATCGCTGCTCTAGAATGCCGAATTTAAGTCCAAATCATCACGCCAGGAAAATATGGTTTAAGGGTGTTTGAAACCTGCTTAGAAGCGGCAAGATGGGACTTTGGGGGAAAAATGCCTTTTTCCTGCATTGGATTGATGCAGTGGGTCTCAGGAACTGATATCCATTAATATCAGCACCGGAGAACCCCGGCATGAATCAGATGCATGAAAAATGCATTTACAGTCAACTTAGTGGCTAACCGCTAAGGCAATGATGCGGTTAACCAGCAGTGACATGCTTATTGAGGGTAGCGGGGATGGGTGAAGTTGTTTTTGGCCCGTGTTGGGTGTTTAGGCCTTACGGGGGCTTGCAGGTGAACTTAACCCCTTCATTACCATAGCGGTTAATACCACTAAGGTAAGGAAGGAGTTAACCCGTCCCGCTTCCTGCCCGGTAAGCCTAAACACCCATCCTTGGGGCTAATACCCCCTTCACCCACCACCGCTACCTACAATAAAAAAAATACACACAACAGCCCTACTAGCCACCTCCTAGGCCACCAAAAACCATTCCAATATTTAATAATCAACAATACACAACCCACCCACCCACTGTGCCCCCACATAAAACCATGATTGATTTTTTTAGACAGGATTAATACCACAGGCTGTCGGGGGTCCTCAGTTTGTCCTCATGGGTGCCGTGGGCCCAACAGGGCACCCCGGGTGGTTTCCACAGGTGTCTGGTGGCCTTCAGGTTGTCCCCGCTAGGATCTGTGGGCCTCCAGGTGGTCCCCGTGGGTGTCCGTGGGCCCCAATGGGGACAATGTGTGGTCCCTTCGGGTGTCTGGGGGTCCCCGGGTGGTTCCCATGGTGGCTCCCACGGGTGTATGTGGGCCCTCAGGTGGTCCCCGCAGGTGTCCTGGGACTCCACATGAGTCCCCGGGTATCCGGGGGTTCTCAGGTGGTCCATGTCGGTGTCCGGAGGTACTCAGTGGTCCCCGTGGGCGTCCAGGGGGGTCCTTGAGTGGTCCCCGTGGGTCCCCGCTGGCCTGCGGTACCATTCCTGTATTTTAAAAAAAAAATAACTTTTCAATAAATACACCTCTCCCTTCACCCCCACCCCCCCACTAATCAAATACGGTACAGTAATGTGCAAAATAACTATTATCCAGATATGGATTATAGATTATTTGTCCATTAATAAACACAATATTAGCCAGGCAGCATAAATAAAGTAAATGAAAACCGTTCTAGTTACCCCTGCCAACATGAAGGGAGCCCTCATCAGCATACTGCTAGGCCATGTTCTCCGTTGCCAGAAATAATACCTAAAAAATACAATCAATGGCCCCTAGCCCCTTAATCACCTTAGCGATTAATAACCACAATAGTAATTAAGGGGTTAACCCACCCTCCCCCACTACCCACCTGGGAGGCCTAACCACCCACCCCGGACCCACTAAACTCACCCTGTACCCATTGAGTGGCATAGTAGTACATCATACCCATATAATATGGGCATGATAAGCTACTATAGCAATCAATGGTCACACTAATACAAAAGCATGTACAGTATGTAAAAAATACACAATAATAAAACAGATACAACAAGCACCTAAACACCCAGAAACTAAAATTAAAAGCACTAGCCAACCAAGCAATTAATTAAATAAAACCACTAGCCAATCAATTAACTAAATAAAACCACTAGCCAATCAATTAAAGAAATAAAACCACTAGGCATTCAATAAAATAATTAAAACCACTGTGCAATCAATTACATAAATCATACCACTAGCCAAAAAATAAATGTAATACCTAAAAGCAGAAAAAACAGGATATTCAGCGCTCGTGCTGTGTGATGGTGTGGATGATCCTTTTGCAGCATGTACATAAAGCGTCTCCCCAGAAACTCTCAAATCTAGGTGAACCCCCCTTAGAAAGGGGGGAAGGCACCCTGAAAAACAAGATAATAAAAAATACACAAATGCGCACCAGGGATTAGTGGAAGGTAATTTATTAAAAATACACAAAAACTGAGGGGATCCAACCCCACCTCAGAACAGCTGTGCAGCTGGATGGCTAAGTACTACCAAAGAGAACACCTAATGGTGACTAAACACTAAGCTGCATAGTATACAAATACAGTAAAATTTATATAAAAAACATGAAAGAAAAAAACAAACATGAAAACAACCTACTGTATCAACAGATTTGTATAGAAACCGCCATAGGGTTGGGCACTGGCAAGGGGAAACGGACACTCACACTGTGACTCGCGGTGTCTACACAAGATCCGGATCTCGGCACCGCGGAGATGGATAAAAGCGCTGCTGTCTCCTGCAGGCTCCGTCTCAGCTTACCAACATACACGCGCAGGATGACCTGTCGTGACCTCTACACGTTTCATACCAAGTACTTCGTCAGGAGAGCACGTACAGCGTCATCCGCGCGTATATATAGGCGGCAACTGATTGAAGAAACCAGCCCCCTCAGAGAAACACCCTTACTTTGCCTAATTGTTACGCTGATTGAAACACCTTGAAATAAGGTTACTAGGCAACAGGGTGTATAGCAACTCATGTGTGGGATGTGTGCAAGTATAAATTAATCATTGCACTCACCCCTATGAAAAAATACAGGAATAAGACCTCTAACAACATGAATAATATACTATGTAAACAAATCATGCTGAAACCTGTATATGAATAAAAGAAAAAAGAACAAATGATTAAATAAAAACAAATAAATATAAAAACATACATGAATGTTGATGCAAATAAATGTTAATAAATTCATTTTATTAAAAACGGAATACCTTATCTTAAAAAAGGAGTCAATTCAATTAATTCATTGAAACCATAGGGATGTCTGGTATGCATTTCATAAATCCAAAATTGCTCCCGTTTCAATAAATGATTATCTCTATTTCCCTGTCTACTACCTAGTGATACACTTTCAAGTCCCTTAAATTTAATACAACCAGGTTCACTGTTATGCACTTCTTTAAAGTGTTTCAAAAGCGGAGTTAATGGCATACCCTTTGCTATTATTTTTGGTATGTTTTTAACATTTCTCAGATGCTCTAACATGCGCATTTTAAACGGTCTTTTTGTCTTACCAATGTACTGTAAATTACAGCTACACTGTAAGGCATAGACCACATGCATTGTCTGACAATTAATGAAACTTGTAATATTGTAGACTTTGTTAGTAACTCCTGATGTAACTGTTTTCCCTTGACAGATATGGTTACACGCTTTACACTTTCCGCATTTGTACATGCCTTTAACTCCTAGGCGAGTTTTAATATCTCCAGATACGATGGCCTCTCTGGAGACTTGACTTGGAGCCAGAATGTGTTTAAGGTTAGGTGCTCGTTTGAACACTATCCCTGGCTTGGACTTTAGTTGGGGACCCAAAATGGGATCAGCTTTTAATATCCCCCAATGTTTTTGCAGAATTTTTCTAACATTGTAATGGGTATCACTAAATTGAGTAATAAATGATGGGATTTGATTTTGTCTCTTCTCACTCTTTTTATGATGATATTTCATCAAAGATTTCCTAGGAATCCTTTCTAGTTTTTTGAGCGAAGCGTTTACTAAATCGCTATCATATTCTTTGTCTATGAATCTTTTCTTTAAAAAGAAAGATTGTTCTTCATAATCCACAGCCTTAGAATCATTTCTCTTTACCCTGAGAAATTGATTAAAGGGAATATTTTGGACCCATCTCTTATCGTGACAACTAAATGGGTCTAAATATGAATTTACATTTGTAGCCTTAAAATGCGTTTTAGTATGTACAGTTCTGGCCTCAATGTAAATCTCTAAATCGAGATAATGAATGCTTACTGAGCTATTTTCACCACTAGATTTTAAATTAAAATCATTATTGTTCAGATTAGTGACAAACTCAAGATAGGAATCTTCTGTTCCCTCCCACACAATAATAATATCATCGATGTATCTCCTCCACAGCTTAAGCTGCGGAGGAGTACATCTAAAGATCACCACAGACTCCCACTGTCCCATATACAAATTGGCGAATGACGGGGCAAATGTTGTGCCCATCGCCGTCCCCAAGATTTGCAAAAAATAGAGGGAATCAAACAAAAAATAATTGTGACTGAGGATGAACTCAATTGAGGATAAAATGAATTCAACCTGTGTAATGGGAAGTGTTTGTGGGGTCAATAAAAAGTGTCTAATTGCTTCTACCCCTTTTTTGTGAGGGATACTGGTGTATAGTGATTGAACATCTAATGTGGCTAATCTATAATTATCTTCCCAAACGAAACCATCAAACAATTGTAAAACCATAGTGGTATCTTTAAGGTGAGATGGTAGTGAAGTGACCATTGGTTGTAGAAAAAATCAATATAGGTGGATAAATTAGAGGTGAGGGAATTAATCCCGGAAATAATGGGACGTCCGGGTGGGGAAGTGAGAGATTTGTGTATCTTGGAGCTGTAATAAAATATTGGAACAGTGGGAGTTTCCGTGAACAAATGTTGATACTCCAACTTAGAAATAATACCAAGTTCCAGAGCTCCATACAAATGCGTTTTAATGAGACTCAAAAATTCCTTTGTGGGGTCCCTCTTTAATGTGACATATGAGATGGGGTCCTGTAAAAGGCGATGAGCTTCCTTAAAATAGTCCTCAGTATTCAAGAGGACTATTCCGCCTCCCTTATCAGCTGACCTTAATACAATGTCAGGATTGGACTTTAGTTGTTTAATACTTTTTTGTTCATCCCAAGTTAAATTGGAATATAATCCTAGTTGTTTTTTCTTACACATATCTCTGAAATCCTGTTCAACCAGTTTTCCAAATAATTCTATATTGTGTCCTCTTGAGGCATATGGGAAAAATACAGAATTTGGTTTGAAACCAGTATGTGTGTAACTTCCAAAGTTGACAAAGTCAGGGTCACTCTCTTTCAGTAGTGCTTCTAGATCTTCAATAATAGCCATCTGATCAACTGTAATATCAATTGCCTCATTGTGAGAAATTTGATCTGATGTAGCCTTATTGCTACTATAATGACGCTGTAAAGTCATTTTTCTTAAATATTTTTGAAGATCAATATAGAGATCAAATTCATTTGATTCTCTAGAAGGGGCAAACGTAAAGCCCTTCTTAAGCACTCGAAAGAGATCTTTATCTATAATCAATGAAGATAAGTTAAAGATCCCATTACTGGTTAGTGTCAATGGCTCAGGGATCCCCTCTTTGTGGGCGGGCTTTCTCCCTCCTCTCTTACCTCGTTTGAGTAGCCCCTTTTTCGATTCATTTTTTGCAGGGGTTTTGAGGGGGGATTGTCTAGGTCCCAACTTGGTCTGTTGGGCTTGTTTTTGATCGATTTCTGAAAAAAACAATCATTATTATCTTCATTTATATCACTTTCATTACCGTCAGCTCTATCTTTTAATTGATGAAACTTATTTGAAACTGGTAATTCAAATGCAATACTTTTGTCCCCTCTATTGGCATATTGTTTTTTCCTTTGATGTTTATATTTATGTTTTACATCCTTGGATTTACCATTTTTGCCTACCATTGACCAGTTGTCACTTTGACTCCTCTCTCTATATTTATGTTGATTAGAGGGTCTATTATTAGAGTGATCTCTTTTGATATTTTCATTCACTGGTTTATGTAGATCTTTGTTTGATCTTTGAATATTCTCTACATAATGAGATTTCTTCAAATTTTTGGGGTTTTTAGGTATTGCACCCGCTGACATAGGCTTTTTATTATTTTTTTGGACCTCTTTTTTGGATTGTTCTGAACTTGCAGATTTCTGTGAAATCTGCTCACAGACATTTCTGTCTGTTTTGACAGCTTGATCTGACTTTTTGTCTTTCCAGTCCTTTTGCCTATTTTCCAAATAGTCAACCTTATCTCTAAGAAACTTTTTATTTTTCCTTATCATTATGCCTTTCTCATGTTTTCTCAATTTTCCCACCATATCTTCAACTAATTTGGGCAACCCTTCTAGTGTTGGTAAACCGATAATGTCCAATTTGACTTTGTCAATTTTGACAAAGAGTTCCTGTAGTTCTTTTTTCCTCTCTCCCATAAGGAGTTTAATGAGGTTTATTGAACTTATCTCAAGGATCTCCTCCCAAATAGCTAGAAAGGCTGGATTGTCATTGCCATAGGTGGGTTTGAGTAGCAATCTTAGGCTTCTAGGAACCCTTTTTTGTGTCAGGTATTCCTCAAATTATACAAGCTCCCAAAAAGCTTTAGTGTAAAGCGTGTAACCATATCTGTCAAGGGAAAACAGTTACATCAGGAGTTACTAACAAAGTCTACAATATTACAAGTTTCATTAATTGTCAGACAACGCATGTGGTCTATGCCTTACAGTGTAGCTGTAATTTACAGTACATTGGTAAGACAAAAAGACCGTTTAAAATGCGCATGTTAGAGCACCTGAGAAATGTTAAAAACATACCAAAAATAATAGCAAAGGGTATGCCATTAACTCCGCTTTTGAAACACTTTAAAGAAGTGCATAACAGTGAATCTGGTTGTATTAAATTTAAGGGACTTGAAAGTGTATCACTAGGTAGTAGACAGGGAAATAGAGATAATCATTTATTGAAACGGGAGCAATTTTGGATTTATGAAATGCATACCAGACATCCCTATGGTTTCAATGAATTAATTGAATTGACTCCTTTTTTAAGATAAGGTATTCCGTATTTAATAAAATGAATTTATTAACATTTATTTGCATCAACATTCATGCATGTTTTTATATTTATTTGTTTTTATTTAATCATTTGTTCTTTTTTCTTTTATTCATATGCAGGTTTCAGCATGATTTGTTTACATAGTATATTATTCATGTTGTTAGAGGTCTTATTCCTGTATTTTTTCATAGGGGTGAGTGCAATGATTAATTTATACTTGCACACATCCCCCACATGAGTTGCTATACACCCTGTTGCCTAGTAACCTTATTTCAAGGTGTTTCAATCAGCGTAGCAATTAGGCAAAGTAAGGGTGTTTCTCTGAGGGGGCTGGTTTCTTCAATCAGTTGCCGCCTATATATACGCGCAGATGACGCTGTACGTGACCTCCTGACGAAGTACTTG
>NC_134485.1:114640514-114653014 GCF_040206685.1 Ascaphus truei | reverse complement strand
TCCCTCAGGAAAGCATATTAAAGCCACCGTCTCGTGCCATTTTCCGCATTGATTCTACCTGTAAAACATTTAAAGGTAAAACAAAATGTCAACATATTTATACTTTATACTTCTGATTTCTTTGAGACAATGATTTTCTATGGCACCAGTAACCTATATTTCACCAATGAAATATGCCCCTGCTATTAGTTTGGACAAAGGAGGGACTACCTCTTTTCCACTAGTCATATCATCTATCGATCTATTTATCATCTATCTATCATTCATTTATCATATATCCTTTTTGTAACGGTCAGGGAAGTTTTTTTAAGCATGACATTCGTTTAACTAAGTGATTTTCTTTTGAAGAGCGCACGTTTTCTTGAGCTAGCCTTGGTGCTGAAGTAGCTGTCATCATGTCTCTGGTGCCTGGACAAGAATATGAAAACAATACACACAACTCCACACCTCACATTTTAATCCTATTCACTACTAGTAAGAATCAGACAGCAGGAGAACTGAAGAAAGTAACCCTGCTGCTTTGTCATCCTATTTGTTAAGTAGCTGAAGGATCTGGGCCAAAGGGGAGCAGTCAAAATAAAATGACACATAAACGCTATGCATATATGAGTCTTACAGTATGAACAGGAGACAGGCTGCTTTTCAAATATAGTTTATAGTAATCCAAAAACCATATACTTTTCATCTCACGCTTAGCTATGTCTATCACAGACACTGGAGACAACCTTTATGAGAAAAAGCACCCTTGAAGATTCCTCTGTTAATAGCCTGCAGCAATTGCTGAACAAGGATGAGTCACGCAGAGAATGAAACGCAACACAACAGAATGTATTTCAATGTTATTGGCAAAACAAAATCCAGCAACTTGACAGCCTGTACAAGAAATATTGGCAGAGAAAAAAAGAGTGAATCTGAAATATTGTCATGGTTGCTACTGTAAATATTGAAATCAGGAACACATATAATTTGATTTTCTTCATTTAATATATATATATATATATATATATATATATATATATATATATATATATATATATATATATATATATATATATACAGTATATACTCCAGTATTAGGTGATACCTTTTTTTATTTGGACTTACAATTGATATCATAGGACAAGCTTTCAAGAGTGTTTTTCTCTTCCACAGGTCAGCAATACTGATTACAAAGGATTCCTTGGCTAAAGCAGAGATTATCTCTGTACAGGTTAATACAGTATTTGAGACATGTTTTGTAATGTGAAGATGCTGATATTTTATATATATATATATATATATATATATATATATATATATATATATATATATATATATATATATCTATAGATATATCTATCTATCTATCTATCTATCTATCTATCTATCTATCTATCTATCTATCTATCTATCTATCTATCTATCTATCTATCTATCGTTAGCATCTTAACATTACAAACATGAGAGATTTTTGACAGAGCGTATGCAACAATTCTTTCATGATATTTACCCTGTAAGGGCTTAGTCCCAGATTTACTAATTGATGCTAAGCCTTAAGGCAATTTATAGCCTATTAATTTATTTTTATGGACCAGAGTAAAGTACAGATGTAGATGACGTTAGTGCAACTGCTGGCATGCTGCAGCGAGACATACACAGTGTACCAGTGGGAGAAGCGCCCATTGTTTTGAATTAGTCATGCATAGGAAGGAGACAGGGCAACAGTGCTACAGTGCTATTTCACCCACGGGATCTGGACATTAGTATACATGTTGTCAAAGTTTGGGATGGGCAGGTTTTTAGCAATGTTTATGAATGTTATTATTCCTATAGAGTATGTGTGGGAACATTTTAAATGTAAGCATATTACTTCTATATTATATGGCTATTTACAAATGTACTTGGAAAATAATTCTGTCTGTTGTTTCCCTGGTGTCATAAGGTTGACTATATTCTAAGGCAAAAGTTAGAGAAGCCTGGTCAATTATTTCCTGAAGTTCTAATACATTTTTTTACCCTTCAATAAGCACAAAGTAAAGCGACTTGAGAGATGCACCCTCCTTTTAAGACCATCTCAGACTTGATGGTAAATTGCTGCCCAACCTACATTTTTTAGCAAGTAAAACCCTTGCCCTTTATTTATTATGAATTGCTTCTATTTGTTTAACAAAGGGAAGACCGTCTGCATAAAACACACAGTTTCCCAATCATTTACATACATTTAAATGTTCCTGGTGCAAAGGAAGGTATTGTATATTGATGCGGAAGGTCAGAGGTAAGCCGGTCGGTAAGCCAGAAGTGCGGAGTCCTAGGAGATAGCTGGGTCGGTACACAGGAGGTCAATCTGAAAGCAAGGCAGCAGGGAATGAGACAAGGCAGAAATAATTCTCTCTGTTGTTTCCCTGGTGTCATAAGGTTGACTATATTCTAAGGCAAAAGTTAGAGAAGCCTGGTCAATTATTTCCTGAAGATCTAATACATTTTTTTACCCTTCAATAAGCACAAAGTAAAGCGACTTGAGAGATGCACCCTCCTTTTTAGACCATCTCAGACTTGATGGTAAATAGCTGCCCAACCTACATTTTTTAGCAAGTAAAACCCTTGCCCTTTATTTATTATGAATTGCTTCTATTTGTTTAACAAAGGGAGGATCGTCTGCATAAAACACACAGTTTCCCGATCATTTACATACATTTAAATATTTCTGGTGCAAAGGAAGGTATTGTATATTGATGCGGAAGGTCACCGGTAAGCCAGGTCGGTAAGCCAGAAGTGCGGAGTCCTAGGGGATAGCTGGGTCAGTACACAGGGGAAGTCAATCTGAAAGCAAGGCAGCAGGGAATGAGACAAGGCAGGACAAGGAACCAGGAAGTGGGAGAACAGCGCTAACTGGAACTATGCTCTGCCAAAGTGCAAAAGACGCACAGCTGAGCATATATGGGAAAGCATGACCAATGAGAGATGGGGGCAGAGAGGAGGCACGGCCTGGGCGGAAGCACGGATAGGCGGTGAAACACAGGAGATAGGTGGGCAATAATAAGAAGAGTTGACACGCAGCTTGGCACAACGTTGATGCGCGTCGCAAGCAGGGGGAGGAGACAGACTCCGTGACATCAGAAAAGCTCCTGCGGGAGCGCTCGCACGTGTGCTGTAAGGACAGCAGTGTTGTGCAAGACATCAGGTAAGGAGGGAGTACGCCGTGGGGGACGCGCTCCCTGATTCCTTACACCCAGATAACTGACCTTCAAAATATGAATCCAACATTTGAGCAGACAGTGGCAGAAACCTAAAAAGCTTAAAATAAATTGATTAGAATCTTTCTTCAATAAAGCAGCCTAGAGATAGAAAATCATTTAACCCATTAGGGTACTGCACCGACACACTTTATTCGAGCAAATACCCAGTATGTACCTGGCAGATACCTGGAATGCGCCGCTCCTCACCTCTGACAAGCCCCGTTGCGTTTGCCTTCCCAGCCTGGGTTCATGCCTGGCTGACGGGCGGCTGATCTGTTAAATGATAATGATTAGGATTTAATAGGCTGCAATGCTTCGCGTGTCTACCAGATGGCATAAATTCATGAATTGTAATGCAGTATATATATATATATACTGTGCAGTATTGTAGCCAGCGGGAATAAAATGCTTCAATCCCTGCCTGGAAAATACCTCAATGCACTCGGGCAGAAAACAGTCACAAACCTCAATACACCCGGGTATACCCGAATTCGTGGGACTAGCCGAGCTCGAATAAAGTGTGTCGCCAGTGTATACCGTGTCTAGTGTGTAAATCCAGTAAGATTCTCTCTGCATCCATAGTACATCTTTTTCCTTCCCTGCTTTGGCATTTTGCACATGTTCAACACCCATTAGTTTTAGTGAGGATATTGTGTGGTTAAAATCAGTGCAATGTTTTATTAAAACAGGTTCGTCAGAATCATTGGTTTAAGAATCCTGTTGGTCTTTTCTATATACTGTAGCATAGGCCACAGGGACATTTAATCATGTAAACAATATTTGTAGTGGTACATGTTATTTGGTTCCTGATTTTAAACATTTTCCACTCCTGGGGTGGTGGAATTGATCCCCTGTGTTCAAACTATTGCATACACTACAGCTATGACACTTAGGGGCCTATGCAGAGAACTCCGATAAGTCAGTTCTCTCCAAATTTTCACCAAAAGTGCCTCTAGCTAATCAGGAAGCAGCGAGAACCTGGCGAGAGTCTGCAAATTCACCTTTTTTTTTGGCGGATAAAAAAATCCGACGATCGCTTGGCGAGAAGCACTTTTTCGCAACTCATCGCCAGCTTCTCAAACTCGGGATATTCTAGGAGCCCCGATCAGCATCTCGCAGCTGATCAGGGCTCTAGAATGGCAAATTTAAATACAAATAGACGCGCCACAAAAAGCTGGCAAAAGCTGGGGATGAGCGGATCCGCCAATACAGCAGTTCAAAAAAATGTGTCCCTTTTTCCTGCGTGAGATTGATGGCGGGGGTCTCCGGAGCTGATACACATTAATACCAGTACCGGAGCACCCCGGCATGCATCCAAAGCAAGAAAAAGCCATTTACAGGCCACTTCATTACCTTAGCGGCTAACCGTTAAGGAAATTAAGGGGTTAACCACCAGTATCAGCCCTATTGTGGGGAGCGGGGGTGGGTGAAGGGGGTATTTGGCCCTTGGTAGATGTTTAGGGGTTGCGGGGGGTTACGGCTGGACAAAACCCCTTCATTAGCGTAGCAGTTAATCCCGCTACGGTACTGAATGGGTTACCTCTTCCCGCTACCCACCTGCAAGCCCTAAACAACCAACTTTGGGGCTAATACCCACTGCACCCACCCCCGCTACCCACAATATATATATAAATATATATATAAATATATATATATAATAAAAAAAATATATATATATACACACACACATACCAACAACCCCTATACCTCCCTAACATACAATACATATATGTTATTTTTTGGATGCACAGCAAGGATACTATAGGCTGGTGGTGGGCCTTGGGTGTTCCCCGCAGGTGTCCCCGCTTGCCTGCAGTACCAATTCTGTGACTCCAAAAAAAGTATTAAAAAACACATAAATACATATCAATAAATACAACCCACCCGCCCTCGAACACATACAGTAATAGTAATGGTCAAAATAACTATTATCCACATATGGATAATAGTGCATTTGCCCATTTAAAATACATGAATCCCAATAACATAAAATTAATACATCTTGCGCTCACCCTTGTCCGGCAGCCACGATGAAGGCCATCCTCATCTTCATCACTGTCCATGCCCTCCGGTGCTGAAAAACAAACACAAGCATAAAAAGAGCCAATGTAATGTCCCCTAACCCCTTAATCACCGTAGCAGTCATTAACCGCGACCGCCATTAAGGGGTTAACCCACCCTCACCCACCACTGGGCAGGCCTAACCACCGTCCCTCCCACTACACACCGCCGTGAGGCCTAACCACCCTCAACCCTACCCACCGGGAGGCCTACCCTCCCTCCCTTGTGGACAATACCCCCTACCCCCAATACCCACATGCAAAACAATACACAGACCCACAATAAAGTTAAGGATAATTAATAAACAATACATAACCCACCCACCCCCTGTGCCCCCCATAAATAAATTATTTATTCTTTTACATACAGGGTTAATACCCCAGGCCCACGGGAGTCCCTGGTGGCCCTGACAGGTGTCCGTAAGCCTCACAGTAGCCCAGCATAAGGTTTCAAACATGGTCTGGAGGCCTATGGGTGGTCCCGCCAGGTGCCGTGGTCCACCAGGTGGTCTCCGCGGGTCACCGTGGGCCACAATAGGGTCTCCACGGGTAGGCCGTGGCTGTCTGGGGGGCCCTGGGTCAGACCCACAGGTGTCTGAGGGGCCTCGGGTGGTTCCCATGGGGGTCTGGGGGCCCTCGGGTGGTCCCTATGGGTCCGCGGTGCCCCCAAAGCACATGTGGGGCCACCGGTTCTTCCCCGCAGGTGTACCCCTTGGACCCGGCTGCGATTTACCCGTGAGAAGTCCGAGGAGACCTCAGGTGGTCTCCAGAGGTCCCCGCAGACCTAAGGAAACAACCCTGTATGTAAAAAAATAAACCTGTCCTATATATTAAATACATCAATCCCCCCCCCCAACACATACAGTACAATAATTTGCAAAATAACTATTATCCAGATATGGATAATAGATTATTTGTCCATTATTAAACACATTAAATAGCATAATAAAATAAATACAGGTCTACTAACCTCATCAATATGAATTCTCTCAGCCTGCAAGTTCCCTCTGTCCTCCTTAGCCAGACAAATACATAGCAAATACATTCTAGTGTCACTTAACCCCCTATTCACCTGATCGGTTAATAACCGCAAACGTAATAAAGGGGTTAAGCCACCCTGGGCCGATAAGCACCCTTAACCCATTCATTTGTACAGTGGCTTCATCATGTTTGTGTGTATATATATATATATATATATATATATATATATATATATATATATATATATATATATATACAGTGTTCGACAAATCACCCAAAAATCTACTCGCCCAACCAAAAAATCTACTCGCCACCTAGTCCCGCCCCCGAACCCCGCCCCTAGTCCCGCCCCCAACCCTAGTCCCGCCCCCAACCCCGCTTTAAAATAAAATATATAAATAAAATACATTTAATAAATTCCTAGTCAGAACAACATTCATTTTTGACATAAATGTATTTATTGTATTACATTATACTACAATTAGGCCTTGTTACGTGTGTGTGTGCGTAAATTTCAGATCTAGAAATAAAAGCCAGATGTGAATGACTAGTTTCCTGAACCTCTTAACCAGTGCCTGGATGCCCCCGCTTCACAATATCTAAAGCAGTAATCCCGCCTGGGATCTTACCTGATCCGCAGTCCCTCAATGTCCAGGTACCTCATTCCCGCAATGTTCCACATTGGAGGGGATGTGTTCCCTATCTGTCTTCTGGGTTAGGGGGGGATTCCGATATCTTCCGTGTGAAGCTTGAGTCAGATCTGGAAGACAGCAGTATCAGTTATTTCGGTGTAGTATAGGGCAGGTAAGATATATAGGGTAAATAAGCGATCCAGAGTGTGGGGGGGGGGTAGAGAGATAGAGGGAGAGAGAGAGTGGGGGGGAGAGAGAGAGAGTGTGTGGGGGGGGGAGAGAGAGAGAGTGTGTGGGGGGGAGAGAGAGAGAGAGTGTGGGGGGGAGAGAGAGAGAGAGTGTGGGGGGAGAAAGAGAGAGTGGGGGGAGAGAGTGAAGAGAGAGAGAGAGTGGGGGGAGAGAGAGAGTGGGGGCAGAGAGAGAGAGAGAGTGGTGGCAGAGAGAAAGAGAGAGAGTGGGGAGGGGGAGAGAGAGAGAGAGTGGGGGGGAGAGAGAGAGAGTGGGGGGGAGAGAGAGAGAGAGTGGGGGGAGAGAGAGAGAGAGTGGGGGGAGAGAGAGAGAGAGTGGGGGAGAGAGAGAGAGAGTGGGGGGAGAGAGAGAGAGTGGGGGGAGAGAGAGAGAGTGGGGGGAGAGAGAGAGAGAGTGGGGGGAGAGAGAGAGAGTGGGGGGAGAGAGGAGGGAGAGAGGGTGTGGGGGAGAGAGGAGGGAGAGAGGGTGTGGGGGAGAGAGAGAGGGTGTGGGGGAGAGAGAGAGGGTGTGGGGGAGAGAGAGAGGGTGTGGGGGAGAGAGAGGGTGTGGGGGAGAGAGAGGGTGTGGGGGATAGAGAGAGGGTGTGGGGGAGAGAGAGAGGGTGTGGGGGAGAGAGAGAGTGTGTGGGGGAGAGAGAGAGTGTGGGGGAGAGAGAGGGTGTGGGGGAAAGAGAGAGTGTGGGGGGAGAGACACAGAGGGGAGAAACGGTGGGTGACACACACAGAGGGTGGGTGATACACAGAGAGAGGGTGACTGACTGGGGGGGGGGTGACTGACTGGGGGGGTGACTGACTGGGGGGGTGACTGACGGGGGGGGGTGACTGACGGGGGGGGTGACTGACTGGGGGGGTGGTGACTGACTGGGGGGGTGGTGACTGACTGGGGGGGTGGTGACTGATTGGGGGGGTGGTGACTGATTGGGGGGGTACCTCTGGTGTCACACACATACACATGCTCCCATACACACATACACTTGCTCCCATACACACATACACTTGCTCCCATACACATACACTTGCTCCCATACACATACACACATACACTTGCTCCCATACACATACACATGCTCCCATACACATACACATGCTCCCATACACATACACACATACACATGCTCCCATACACATACACACATACACATGCTCCCATACACATACACTTGCTCCCATACACATACACACATACACTTGCTCCCATACACATACACTTGCTCCCATACACATACACACATACACTTGCTCCCATACACATACACATGCTCCCATACACATACACATGCTCCCATACACATACACACATACACATGCTCCCATACACATACACTTGCTCCCATACACATACACACATACACTTGCTCCCATACACATACACATGCTCCCATACACATACACATGCTCCCATACACATACACACATACACATGCTCCCATACACATACACTTGCTCCCATACACATACACACATACACTTGCTCCCATACACATACACATGCTCCCATACACATACACATGCTCCCATACACATACACACATACACATGCTCCCATACACATACACACATACACATGCTCCCATACACATACACTTGCTCACGCTCACACACACACGGGGGGGGGGGGAAAGGCCACGACCAGCACCACCACCACGCTCCTCCCCCACCCACCCCCCGCTCGTGGGGGGGGGGGGCAGGCCGACACCCCCCCCCCCCCATACCTCACGCGCGCATATTGGAAGCTTTGGGGAGGCAGGGTGGGTGGGAGGCACGTGGCAAGGTATCACCCAGGGGACAGTCAGCCCCGCAGTGGCCGCCACTACCCTGCTCCCCTCGCCAGCATGTCTTCACAATGCGCGGCCAAGCAGCTTTGCAGACTGCTTCTTCCCCCCAGCCCGCGGTGGCATGAAGTTAGCTGGCGAGGAGGCGGCAGGGTAGGTGGGAGTCACGTGGTTAGGGCCGAGTCCCCCCCCCCCCGCACGCCAACCGGGCTGCCAACAGTGGGGACCTCCCGCCCCCGGGGCAGCGATCGGTGGATCGAGGAGGAAGGGGACAGGAGCAGGGGACAGGAGGAGGGGAAGGGGACAGGAGGAGGGGAAGGGGACAGGAGCAGGGGACAGGCGGAGGGGAAGGGGACAGGAGCAGGGGACAGGAGGAGGGGAAGGAGACAGGAGCAGGGGACAGGCGGAGGGAAGGGGACAGGAGCAGGGGAATGGAGGAGGGGAAGGGGACAGGAGCAGGGGACAGGAGGAGGGGAAGGGGACAGGAGCAGGGAACAGGAGGAGGGGAAGGGGACAGGAGCAGAAGAAGGGGACAGGAGGAGGGGAAGGGGACAGGAGCAGGGGATGGGGACAGGAGGAGGGGACAGGAGAGCTGCCGCGGTGGGGAGTAGGGAGCCATGTAGGGACCAGGGGGATCGCAGGGAAGGAGCAGAGGGGCCGCAGCATGGAGAGTACTTACTCTTGATGTCCGGGCAGAAAGAATGGCTGCTCGTTGGGGGCGGGCTCATATAGAGCCTGGCCGCGCGCCCACAAATCCTGGGAGCGCGCGCCAAACAGCAGTCAGGTAGGGAGTTTTTTTTTTTTTTTTTTTTAAGCGCGAACGGGGGAAATTTAAAAAAAAAACACGTGTGCTGCTTGGGCCAATGTTTACTCGCCTGGGGGTTAAATCCACCCGCCCCGGGCGAGTAAATGTATAGGATTGTCGAACACTGTATATATATATATATATATATGTATATATATATATATATATATATATATATATATATATATATATACATACACACACATGATTAACCAATATACAAAGACATTTTTAAGCATTCAAAAAAAATGTACAAATTAAAATAGCAAATCTGCAAATCAATAAATCACATAGCATATCAAAATTAAAATATTACATAGCCACATACAAATTAAAAAAATTCCAAAATAAAATCATTCTCATCTACCAATTAATATGTAACAAATGGCAATCTCCCAATCGTCAATCAAAACATTGAATTTTACAGTGTATTCATGATGCATATAATCTGTGCAGCATGTGTACTGTGCAAATCAATGTTAACAAATAAATATTCCAAACAAAATAAAAATCTATCCAAACAAGTACACTCTTGAAAGCAAGCAAGTAAACAGAAATATATTTCCATTTAATAATCAAATCCGAAATCAATTACAATCCTATCCAAATCAATTAGACAATAACCGATTTCAAACGTTAAAAATAAACCAATCAGGAAAAAAGTTAGCATCAGCCAAAATATAAGTACCAAAAATAATACATTAAAAAGCAAACAACTCCCTAAAATCAAGTACTGCAGAAACCACCAAAAATTACATCTATCTAAAATAAAAATAACATAACACACTCATTTATAAGCATTGCAGCAAAGAATATTTAAAAATCAGCAAAACAAGCATTTCCAAAACAATCATTTCTTACCCTGTATGTATATATCGATCTAGACATACATACATACAGTGGCAAGAAATGATCTAAAAAAAAAAAACTATCACATTTTTAAATAAAAAAAACCATGTACAAGTTAAAAAAAAATACATTTATTTTGTTGACTTACCTTTACTTGACCCACTCACCGACTCCCATTGAACCGCTTACTCTCGAACCAATCCACGCACAGGAACCCATAAAATAATAAACCATAAAATAATAAACCAATTTTGTCTTTTAGTTGTAATCCATTCCATCACCATCTTCATCTGTGTTCTTCAGTCTTCCGGCTTCTTCTGGGACTCTTCTGGGGCTCTTCTTACCTTCTGCTGCCATGCCTTTGTCTTCTTCTTGTTCCAGGAGGTCCGTCCTCCTCGGCGTCTGGCTTAAAAATGAGATGACATAGGCTTTTGTAGGCCTATGACATCACATTTTCGTCATATGGTTCCCACGGCCCTGATTGGGCCGTGAAAACCATGTTTTTTTACATAATTAATTACCAAAAGGCCACACAGAATTACCCCCCCTGCTCACACAGTACCCACCCTGCTTACAGTACCCCCCTCTCTCACAGCATCCCCCCCTGCTCACAGTACCCCCCCTGCTCACACAGTAACCCCACCTGCTCACACAGTAACCACCCCCACTGCTCACACAGTAACCACCCCCCCTGTTCACACAGTAACCCCCCTGCTAAAAGTACTCCCCCCTGCTCAAAATATCCCCCCCTGCTCAAAATATCCCCCCTGCTCAAAATATCCCCCCCTGCTTAAAATATCCCCCCCTGCTCACAGTACCCCCCCTGCTCAAAGTACCCCCTGCTCACACAGTACCCCCCCCTGCTCAAAGTACCACCCCTGCTCAAAGTATCCCCCCGCTCAAAGTACCCCCCATGCTCAAAATATCCCCCCCTGTTCAAAATATCCCCCCCTGCTCAAAATATCCCACCCTGCTCACAGTACCCCCCATGCTCACAGCCCCCCTTGCTCACAGCCCCCCTTGCTCAAAGTACCCCCCTGCTCACAGTACCCTCCTGCTCAAAATATCCCCCCTGCTCAAACAGTAACCCCACTCCCAACTCATACAGTAACCCCCTCCTCAAACAAGGTGTTCTGTAGGCGCTCTGTGCACTCGCTGCACTCGGTGCGGGCTGAGGGCCGTGTGTGCGCGCGCCGTGTGCGCGGTTTGTTTGATGTGGGCTGCCTGTTCCCCCTGCTCCTCTGTGGTTCCGGCGTTTAATGTCCCAGCGGGGTCATTTGACGTCACGGCATGGCAACATGACCCCGCGGGGTCATTTGACACCAGTAACCATGGAGACGCACTAAATGTTCAACATAAACATTACATAAAAGTTTATTAAAATGATTAAAAATTGAACAATAAGCAACACAAATGAAGTGATAACATATATAATACAACACAAAGTATGTAAATTAGAATAAAACATTGTAATAAAGTGACACCTAAAGAAACCTCTGACCCCCTCTGCTCAGGGTTATCTCTGTCATTGTTATCCTACAACACACTGTCCTGTCTGAGAGCTAGTAAAATACTGTACTCAGGTACTGTACTTAAGCCCTCCAGATCAGTTGTTAAAAGCCTCAGGTTTTCAATACTAGGAAAAGGCATACTGAAGACCCCTGGCAGATAGAAATGACGGAAACTTCAACCAAACATAAGAAGTTTACTGTACAAGAAAATATTGCTGTGCTTGATAGAATAAAATCTAGAGTCACGCAAACCAAAGTGGCTAGAGACCTAGGACTGAATGAGTCTACAGTTCACGGATGGAAAAAGGAGGAGGAGAAACTTCGTGATGCAGTTAAGTCCATAGAAAAAGACGATGGACTGAAACGTAATCGTTTGCGTGAACCTAAAGACAACCAGTTGGATAAAGCTGTTTTTCAGTGGTTTGTC